>NW_005371410.1:4042782-4052795 GCF_000412655.1 Myotis brandtii
TATCTGGGGTTTGTTTAGCTTCTATAATTGAAACATTGTTGCTTCCAGAGCTCAGAGCCGGGCCACTGCAGGCGGGGAACCTTGGCTTCCTCCATCACTGGAGCAAGCAAGCCTCCTGCTCGCTTCAGCTGCGTGGCTGCCGGCCGCCATCTTTGTTGGCAGTTAATTTGCATATCGCCCTGATTAGCCAATGGGAAGCATAGCGGAGGTACGGTTAATTACCCTTTTGTCTTTTATTAGATAGGATTAGTTACTTTGCATTTTTAAACTAAAATTTACATAAGGTTTATGTAAAGGAAATTTTAGTACACTCATTTTTTTAGACATCACATTATTTTTAGATTGAATAAACAATTTTGCTGAATATTCCTGACCTTGGTTTACATTGATGAGATGATAGTACTTAAAAACAGCAATTAATTTTAGATGATTTGCTCATGATAACTGTATTGACCTACTTTTGTATAATAATGGGTAAATTTTTAAATATAAATTTATAATAACAACTTCATGCTGAACTTTTTGAAAAATATTTATTTCTAAACTTTTATCTAGGCTAACTTAGCAAGTTACATATTTTCTTTTATACTATTTAAATTTATATGATTCTAAAATAATTCTGTGTGTGTCTAAAAGATTTCCGGCATTAATTACCAACACATATAACAACCCTAAATTCTTTTGATTTTTATTGCTCTGTAGAGCCATCTGCTGGTCAATGGTGTGTTTTCATATACTATAAAAAAAGTGTTTGCATAAGTCAGGTTCTAACAAGATCAGATTCTCCCCATAGAGATTTGTAACTCAAACAAAACTTGCAGAAAATATTCTTCCAGATATCAAAATGAGAGCAATTTGGCAATAGGAAATGGAGAAAATAATCCCATTTAGAAAATGAGTAGATTTTATATTTTGGGGAATTATTTCATTCCTCAACAAGTTTTTATAAACTTCTTCCCACTAGTAAGATAGAAATATATATATTTAAATATATAATATATATTTTATAGTACATAATTTTAATAATATTTATATATCAATATCTTTCTATTAAAATTAATAACAAAGTAAACTGAAACCTTATATTTATTCTTATTTTGTATAACAACTAAATTTCTGTCACTTTTAGTTAACATTTCTCTTTCAGTATCACTATGAAATTATAGCCTTTAATAGTCTTAACTTGTTCCAATAACCATTATTGTTATTATCAATTCTTTTTAGATGCTTAAATGTTCACAACCTGTTCAGATGAAGCTCATTTTTGTAGTTTCGTTTGTCCTCTGAACACTTAGTTCCTTATGGCTGGCAAAAATCTGATGTCTCAGACCCAACATAATATCTCCTGCCCCCAAATTATGAAGTCAGCTATCCTCCAAGAATCCTAGTTCATATTAATGGAAAATAGTATTGGAGACTAAAATCTGAGTGCTAAGGGAGCCGTCATGAGGTAGTTGTGAACAAAAATGTCATTGTTGATGTTACTGTTATTCATGGCAGAGCTATATAAATAAATATATTTTTAAGGTTATGCATATGCATTTCTTTTTCCACAGCTGATATACAGTGTTATGTTTCTATACTTTTTTATAATATGTGTCTGGGGAGTTTCTTTTACCATGACATTCCCTTGTAATTTAACTTGCCATTTCTGGTAGATACTTTTGCCTTCAACAGCTCTGCAGTGGGAGCATTACAGATAAATTTTACATATATCCACAACTATTAACTTAGAACAACATGCTTAATGTTTTGTAACATGGATTGCCAAAATGCAGTGGGCCAAGATTGTTAGTTACTGGGATGGTGTTAAAAGATCAAAGAGCCAGGATTTAAATAGGGATTGAATACCCAGCTCTAAGTAAATCACTTGACCTCATTGTGCCTCAGTTTTCTCATTTGTAAAATTATGATCATTAACCTTTGCAGCTGAGTTTAACAGTTTTAACTATGGTTTTACAATAATTTTCTTTCCCACCTACTCCACCAACTTGTTTTGCAAGTTAGCAAAAAATAACCAATTAGAAGTACTTTAAGCATTATGGAACAAGCCGAACAAATGAAAGGGACAGATGGTCTCTTGACCATCCTTTGTTCATAGTTTCACTCAGCCAAATCTGCCTGATTCCTACTCATGTTACCATTCTTGACCTCTTTAAACACTCATTCTGAGGTTTCCACCACCATCAGAAGTGCAAAGATGATAGGTACATACAGTAATAGGATACTGCTTACATCTGTCTTAGGTCTTCCTGAAAGGTCTGTGCTGGTTGCCTTGTAATGATGTTTTATGACATCCATTCTTGCTTCTGTGTAGTACGGTGTGCTAATAAATTCAAGTTGGCCCCTTGGCAAGGAAGGTTAAATAGAACCTGGTAATACCTGGAGACCTTCATTTTGTATGACATTGAACAACTGATTAAGTAACCTTGAATAAGCCAAGAACTAACAGAGAATAATGGGAAAATGTCGAGTAAGGCCTTACACTTTTTTAAAAAAATGCTTATTTAGCCCTAGCTGGTTTGGCTCAGTGGATAGAGTGTCGGCCTGTGGACTGAAGAGTCCTGGGTTTGATTCTGGTCAAGGCCACATGCCTGGGTTGCAGGTTCGATTCCCATTAGAGGGTATGCAAGAGGCAGCCAATCAATGATTCTCTCTCATCATTGATGTTTCTATCTCTCTCCCCTTCCCTTCCTCTCTGAAATCAATAAAAATATTTTTAAATGCTTATTTATTTTTTAGTTTCTTGAGGTGCAAAGTTAGGTTGTTTATTTCATATCTTTCTTGTTTCATAATATAGGCATATATTGCTATAAACTTCCTTCCTAGAATAATTTTTTTCTGTATCCCATAAGTTTTGCTATGTTGTATTTCCATTTTTATTTGTCTGAAGATATTTTTTATTTTGATTTTTATTTATTCTGTGACTACCATTGATTGTTTAATAGTATGTCATTTAATCTCCACATATTTGTGAATTCTTGTAACTATTTTTAGTTTCATACCATTGTGGTCAGAAAAGATGCTTGATATAATTTCAGTCTTCTTCAATTTACTAAGACTTGTTTTGTAGCCTAACATAAGATCTATCCTGGACATTGTTCCATGTGTGCTTGAAAAGGATATGTATTCTGCTGCTTTTGAGTGGAATATTCTATAAATGTTTAAGTCCATCTGATCTAATGTGTCATTTAAGTCTAATGTTTCCTCGTTCGTTTTCTGTCTGGATTATTTATCTATTGATGAAAGTGAAGTATTGAAGTTTCCTACTATTATTGTATTGCTATCTATTTCTCCTTTTAGATCTCCTAATATTTGCTTGGTGTATTTAGGTGCCCCTATGTTGAGTGTGAAACCAGATGTCAACTGAGTCCAGAGCTCATGCTGCCTGTCAACACCCAGCCAAAAAGCAGAGACAGGGATTGGGTTATAAGTGCGTGTTTAATAAGATCAGATGCTGGAATCTGGGAAGGTGGCTGGTAAAAACCCTAACATCCACCTTCCAATTAATCTTGTTAGGAGTAAGCTTATACTGTACAGAGGAATCAGGGGAGGAAATGTGGGTAAGGAGCACAAAGGGGATCCTGGTGATTTCTGACCCTGGAATTTGAATCCTTGTGGGGAGTCTTTGGTCTCGATGAATGTAGTCGTTGCTAGTTCCCAGAACAGGATGATCAGAGTTCTGAAACCGGTCAAGCGGTGATCGGGTGTACATCATCCTGGTGTTTCTGATACTTAATCGATCAGAATCTGTGTTCCTGGTGGCCAGGTGTGTAAGTTCAGGGCTGGGTTAAAAGCTTCTTTGTTCTTGTGTGGTCAACTGAGAACTGCAACAAAATCTTAGCCAGAACATATATAGTTGATTAATCAATTATTTACACATTCGGCTGCAACATGGAACAGAACCACAGCCATCTGCAACATGGAACAGAAACTCTGAACACTGGCCCTCCTTCTGGCTCTGCTGAATTCCCAGCTGCCCCTCTTTCAGGAATGGCTTGGGACATTGGAAACTGAGGAATGTAACTCCATGCCAATACAATCTTCTACCACCTCTCATCCTCCTGTGAGGGCTTCTGAAAATTCTTATTTCAGCAATGCCCAAGAACCCACTCTCAGGAACAACTGAGGTATTCCTCCGGAGAGAGAGAAAAACGTCAATGTGAGAGAGAACATCAATTGGTCACCACCTGCACATGTCCTGACCAGGTAATCGAACCCCCAACCTAGGTATGTGCCCTGGGAATCAAATCTGCAACCTTTCAGTACACAGAATGACTCTCCCACCAACTGAGTCACACCAGCCAGGGGTCATGGATATTTTTTTTAAGTTATAGGGCACTGATATCTTTTTTAATCTTCCTAGGTAATTCTAATGTGCATCCATGATTGAGGAAAAAATGGCAAACATTTAGGACTGAGTATAGTTTAGACTAAAAACCAGAGTAGAGAGAGTGCATGATAATATATAATAGCCTTTTATTTTCTGTGTCCACTCCCCCTAATAAAAAGAAAAGGGAACGGCCCTAACCGGTTTGGCTCAGTGGATAGAGCGTCGGCCTGCAGACTGAAGGGTCCCAGGTTTGATTCCGGTCAAGGGCATGTACCTTGGTTGCGGGCACATTCCCAGTGGGGGGTGTGCAAGAGGCAGCTGATTGATGTTTCTAACTCTCTATCCCTCTTCCTTCCTCTCTGTAAAAAATCAATAAAATATATTTTAAAAAAAAGAAAGAAAGAAAAGAGAACAAGAGACTGAAGATCAATCAGGAAGAGAATTAAATCAAGGACAGAGGCTTTACTTCAGAACCACCCCCTTTTTCACTGTATATGTGCCACCCACCTACAGTTAAAGCCCAGAATAAAAGAGTATAATAGAAATACCCAGAAAGCTTTGAGGCAATCCCAGCAAAGAGACTGTAGAACTCTTAGAGAAGCCCTGAGTTTAGTGAGTTTGAGCCAGGATTCCGAGAAACTCACTTCCTGGGAGGTAGATGAGCCATGCTGAGGAGGGTTGTGTAGGCAGATGGGCCTCAGAGGCACTTGGCAGATCCTCATACTCCAGGTGGTTCTGGAAGACACTGAAAGTTCCTGAGCTTTTTCACCAATGGAGGTGAAAAAGTGATGAGAGATCCAGAGGACGAAAAAAAACAACAACCTTGGGTTGGGGCTCAAAAACACCCACAAGATCAGGGCAGGTGCGAACTTGCTGTACTCTCATGTTGACAAAGGCTGGCACAAGAACTAGATACCCCTGCCCTGTACAAGGGTAAACTCAGGGTAAAAATAGCAAGATTTGAATATTTACTACATTTTAAGCCAAACTGACTGAGTTAAAATGAAGAGGCAAGATTGAGTGTTTTCTACCATCAAGGAAAGTGAGAATCCAAGAGCTAAATAGAATTCAGTTATAGCACCCCTGTTCTGTACATTTTAAACCGCTGTAGTACTCCTTTTTCAAAACGTTTTTATATTATGTAAAGTTCCCCTCTGTAGCTTTTCTTTTTCAGAAATGATTAGACTCTTATGCCTTTTTTATTCTATCTGATAAACTTTGAATCACTTTGTCAAATTTCCCAAAGCCCCTGGGAAGTTTTGGTTACTACATATAAGTTTATATAGTAATCTGGAGAAAAAGAAAACAAAAAATGTTAAACCTGTCATAGTTGCAGCCAAAGAGAAAAGGAATGATCTAAAGGCAATCACATTATTCTTTTTTTTAAAAAATATATTTTGTTGATTTTTTACAGAGAGGAAGGGAGAGGGATAGAGAGTTAGAAACATCGATGAGAGAGAAACATCAATCAGCTGCCTCCTGCACACCCCCTACTGGGAATGTGCCCGCAACCAAGGTACATGCCCTTGACCAGAATCGAACCCGGGACCCTTCAGTCTGCAGGCCGACACTCTATCCACTGAGCCAAACCGGTTAAGGCACATTATTCATTTTATCCATGAGAAGAAACATTTGTTTTCCAGTTACTGGATTCAAACTACTGGGGCTCTGGGACTTGATGTGGGTTGGGTTTCTGGAAACCAGTGCTAAGATTAGAAATGGTGCAGGTCTGGCCTGAGGTTTTATAGACATGAAACAATTGGAGAAGCAAGAACAATATTCAAGGGAAAAGTCAGACCTGGGAACTCATAAAGTAGACCCAGCCTCGCATCCAACAGGAACTAGGCAGAAAGGCAAAACCCACTGCAAATGGAACAAACAGATTTATGGGGACAATTAGATGGAAGTTTGGTAAGATTACCTCAGAAAGGGAAGCTGAGTGTCAGGCCCTTATAGAGTTTCCCCTGTGTTTGGTGGTGAAGTTGTTGTGGGGATCAAGTTTGTTGACACGGGAAGAAGAACTTTCTCCAATAAAACTTTCTCTAGAGGTACAGACATATGGTAGAAAGTGTTCTCTTATCCTCACAACAATGAGTAATGGGTTTTGGTAGGCTATGGTTTGAGGAGCGGGAGCATGGAGATGCCCCCTTCAGATGTCCTGTTAAGAGAGCCTTTTGTAGAGAGCATGCTGACCCACAGACTCCAGTGGCTCCTATTCAATGACTGGGCCAGTGACTGTATTCAAGTTAGACCATTCTTATCTAATGGGGGATTCCTCCAATAGGCAAGTTTGTCACAGGGACTCCTCAGCAGCCTGGCCAAAACTTGTAGAGAACTGCACTGCATTCTACCCAATTGTCCTTACCTTTCTCCTTTCATATGTATCAGACCTACACTGTGGTCTGATACAAGCCCTTCCTACTTATTCCTTCTTCCTTTTCACTTTATCCTTCTCAAGCATTTCCCCAAGTAATGTTGCATATCTAATCACATCTTGGCCTCTGCTTAAACAATTCTCTTTGGCACAATTGTCCAAGTGGGTTTGTTACCTTAACATCTCCTTTCCATCCTAACCCTCTTCTCCTGAACACAAACATTTACATACATATATATTTATCAAGCATTTACTATGTGTCAGGTGCTATGCTAATTAATTTACATTCATTATCTTGTTTAAATCTTGCAGTCACCTTATGAGGTAAATACCATTATTGGTAATGTTTTAAGATGAGAAAAATGAAATAGAGAAAGGCTGAATAACTCCTTCAATATGACATTACTAACATACAACTGGGCTGATATACCAGGCTAGCCTTGGCTCTGGATGTGACACTCTTATAGCTGTGCTAAATAGCTTCTAAGTGGCAGCTGCAGGCATTTATCAAGAGCACCAGGAAGAAATCTTAAAAGTTCTCGTCACAAGAAAAAATTTGTAACTAGAGTTATTGTGGTGATCATTTTGCAATATATACAAATGTGGTATCATTATGATATACATCTAAAACTAACATGTTAAATGTCAATTATACCTCATTTTTAAAAAATCCTCACCTGAGAGTATGTTCATTGATTTGAGAGAGAAAGAAGGGAGAGAGAGAGAAACATCAATGTGAGAGAGAAACATTAGTTTGTTTAACAAAGTCCTTCCTGGGATGTGTCAGCTGTTTTGCAGCCATGTACTTTTCTGCTCCATTTCTGTGATGGGGTAATCAGCCCTATATACTGACTATGCAGAAAGGTCACTTGGATCCAGTCGTGAGAGAGAGATAGCAGAGAATACAAAAAAACCCCAAAACATTCCAAACAGAATTGAGTATTTTCATTAAATTGAGTATTTTAATCAAAAGAAGTCCTTAAAAATGATGTCTATTGTTATTTATTATTAATCGAGACACTGTGGAAATATGTAACCTAGTATTCCCAAAGTCAGGGGTTATACATGCCCAAATAACAATAATTTGCACACACACCCCATCCTGTGTAATGGCAGGAAGTCCAGTTCTTTTTTTTTTTTTTTTAAATATATATATTTTTTATTGATTTTTTACAGAGAGGAAGGGAGGGGGATAGAGAGTTAGAAACATCGATGAGAGAGAAACATCGATCAGCTGCCTCCTGCACCCCCCCTACTGGGGATGTGCCCACAACCAAGGTACATGCCCTTGACCGGAATCGAACCTGGGACCTTTCAGTCCATAGGCCGCCGCTCCATCCACTGAGCCAAACCGGTTACGGCCAGATGAGGATTTTTATTATTTTTTATTATTTTTATTTTTTTAAAATATATATTTTATTGATTTTTTACAGAGAGGAAGGGAGGGGGATAGAGAGTTAGAAACATCGATGAGAGAGAAACATCGATCAGCTGCCTCCTGCACCCCCCCTACTGGGGATGTGCCCACAACCAAGGTACATGCCCTTGACCGGAATCGAACCTGGGACCTTTCAGTCCATAGGCCGCCGCTCCATCCACTGAGCCAAACCGGTTACGGCCAGATGAGGATTTTTATTATTTTTTATTATTTTTATTTTTTTAAAATATATATTTTAAAAAAATAAAAATAATAAAAAATAATAAAAATCCTCATCTGAGGATATATATGTTCAGAGAGAGGAAGAGAGGAGGGAGCGGGTAGAGAGAGAACGAGAGAGAGAAACATTGATTCAAAGAGAAACAGATAATCTGCCTCTTACATGTGCCCTGACCAGGGATAGAACCACAACCCAGTTATGTGCCTTGAGTGGAAATTGAACCCACAACCTTTGGTGCACAGGATGATGCTCCAACCAGCTGAGCTATACCTCAATTTTTTAAAAAAGAGCATCAAGACTTGTGTCCAGAAGCTCCAGAAGCCTCTCTAGGTTTTTCTACCTGCCTTCCTCTTTTTCTGAAATTCTCTCCTCTGTTTCCATCCATTGCCTTCTGCCTGGCCATTTCGGGTGGACCCTTAGCTGAAGTATCTGTCTGATTTTGATTGGTACTATCTCTGGCCGCCTTTATTTTGATTTTGTTTTGTCCCTGGGCTTCTTTTGATCACCCCATTTACTCTGCAGATCAAAGCCCAGTTCTATTTTCACCCTGAGCCCAACCCATGTCCTCAGCATACTGCCTTTCTTCTTCCTCCACCTTTCACTCCCCAAACCCTCTTCACCATCAAGCAGCAATTTCTTGTGAAATCATACTGATTAAAAACGGAGGACAGCTGGTTGCAAGCCCCCAAATAATTGAAAAACAAGGTATTCAACAAAAACTTGTACATATTGGTTATAGCAGCATTATTGATAATAGGCAAAAAGTGGAAACAACCTAAATGTTCATTAATTGATGAATGGATAAACAAAGTGTGGTATATACAGTTGAATCTCATTATTTATGGTAGTTATGTTCTATAAAGTCACCATGAGCACTGAATTAACAAATACTGAACTATTGCTTGTAGAGAAAATACAGTTAGGTTCCTGCTATCCTGTATATCATTGATTCATTAACTTTGAACTCATGGCCAACAGCACTATAACTCATCCTGGAATGAAGCTTATCTAACACACTAGAGGCCCAGTGCATTAATTTGTGCACGGGCGAGGTCCCTCTGGGTGACCTGCAGGAATCGGCCGAAACCCGCAGTCCAACCCCACCTACAGCTCCTACCTGCCACTCCCGCTCATCCCGGCCCCACTGTGCCTGCTGCAGGCTCACACCCAATCAGTCCCAATTGAGAGAGGCTCGAGCTGCCGCAGCAGTGCTCACCAGCCATGAGCCCTGTGTCTGGCGCTCTCCCAAGGGGAGTGCCCTGTGGTATTGGACTGAAACCGGTTTTCCAACATCCCCCAATGGGTCCCAGATTGCGAGAGGGTGCAGGCCACCCAGAGGGACCCCACCAGTGCACAATCAGGCTGGGGAGGGACCGCGGGAGGGCTCCAGGGCATGTCTGGCCCATCTTGCTCAGTCCTGATGGCCAGACCCCAGCAGCAAGCTAATCTACCGGTCGGAGCATCTGCCCCCTGGTGGTCAGTGCACGTCATAGTAAGGGGTTGAGCAGCCTTAGCATATCATTAGCATATTATGCTTTGATTGGTTATTCAGTTGTTCTGCCGTTCGGTCTATTTGAATATTACCCTTTTATTATATAGGACTAGAGGCCCGGTGCACAAAAATTTATGCACTCGGGGGGGGGGGCTC
>NW_005371410.1:4053897-4099713 GCF_000412655.1 Myotis brandtii
CAGGCGGGGAACGTTGGAGTTCGCCGTCACTGGAGCAAGCAAGCCTCCCTGTTCGCTTCAGCGCATGGCTGCCAGCCGCCATCTTGGCTGACAGTTAATTTGCATAAGGATATGCTGATTAGCCAATGGGAAGGGTAGCGGTCGTACACTAATTACCATGTTTCTCTTTTATTAGTGTAGATAGGCAGCAGGCATCACGTTGGGATTAAATATACAGGATTTTATTAGGAGGGGTACCTGTGAAAGAAAATGTGGAAGGCCCCCAAAAGCTGAGAAAGCCATCAGTTCATGAAACAAGTCTGAGTCCAGGACAGCCGTGGGCAAACTACGGCCCGCGGGCCGAATCCGGCCCGTTTGAAATGTATAAAACTAAAAAAAAAAAAAAAAAAAAACCGTACCCTTTTATGTAATGATGTTTACTTTGAATTTATATTAGTTCACACAAACACTCCATCCATGCTTTTGTTCCGGCCCTCCGGTCCAGTTTAAGAACCCATTGTGGCCCTCGAGTCAAAAAGTTTGCCCACCCCTGGTCCAGGAGAAGGAGAGAGGGAAGAAAGGTTCAGCAAGGCTGTTGGGGAATCCTTATGCCAAAGTAGTTATCAGAAGATGCCTGTGTCTCCCACAAGTGGGCCTGCCTTAGTATTCCTGCTGCATTCTATCAGTGACTTGATGCAGCCTATGGGAAGCATCATCTTAGAACAAATTTAATGATGAATTTCAGAGCAGAGGATCTGGGCCCTCCATCAGTTACAGTAGTAGCTAGAGGTCTGATAGACACATTCTCATGGCAGTCTCAGGGTGGGAGAGGACTATGCCAGCAGAAGGAAGAGGATACTAACTGCCCTTCTGGACACTCTGAGGACTACTTTAGTCTCCAAAAAACTTGACGCAGAGCCTGAGTGGGAACAGAATTAAGGGTTCCAGCTATGCAATGGGCATCACCTCTTTCACTCCCTTCTCTGAACAATGTTTTATGCTTGGCAATGACAACCAGGCCTGCTAATTTCCTCAGAAGTAGTAACTTTTTTTAGCCTTTTTCTCCCCTCCCCTCCCCACCCCCCTGTTTTCACAGTCTTCTTTCTTTTTCCTTTTTTCTAATTCTCTCTCTTTCTCGCCTCTCACACTTCTGCCTTAGATTTGCCCCATTACCCCAAGTATAAGAGGTTGCTAACCCTTGTTATTTACAATGTTAACTCAGTCCAAGGGTGAATGTGGTTAATTACCTCAGATGCCATATCTCACCAGATTGCTGATGCTGACGTAGGTTGATAAAGGGCAGATGGGAACACGGTATCCAGCATCTCATTTTCTCTCTCCCCGTCTCTTAAAATATATTTCTGTTGATTTCAGAGAGGAAGGGAGAGGGAGATAGAAACATCAAAGATGAGAGAGAATCATTGATTGGCTGCCTCCCGCATGCCCCACATTGGGAATCGAACCCTGACCTCCTGGTTCATAGGTTGAAGCTCAATCACGCCAGCCAGGCTCTTCTTTCCTCTTTTTTTAACCACCTCCCTCTACCCATCCACATACACACTCACTCTTACGTAACTCACTTTCCTATAATCTTCCTGTTGCATTGTGATTTTGCTGCCTCACAGCAACCCTAAGAGTTAGGTATCATTATCATCCCCTTTTTACAGTTGAGGAATATGAGGCTTAGAGAAGATAAAAGTTTCCCTGAGTTCACACCGCTGGTAGGTAGCAGGCCAGGATTCAAAGCAGGGGCTCCATGTACTGCCATGCAGGCTGTGCACTGGACAATTCCTGGGATAACCGTTCAGACCATGAAGTGCTCATTGGATTTTGCAGGGCAGGAGTCTTATTTTTAAAATATATTTTTATTGATTTCAGAGAGGAAGGGAGAGGGAGAGAGAGATAGAAACATCAATGATTAGAGAGAATCATTGACCGGCTGCCTCCTGCACGCCCCCTTTTGGGGATCGGCCCACAACCTGGGCATGTTCCCTGACTGGAATCAAACTGTGACCTCCTGGTTCATAGGTTGACCCTCAACCACTGATCAACACTGGCCGGCGAGGGCAGGAGTCTTGACAAGCGAGAGGGCTTAAGCACATTATTGGACTTTTGAGTAAATGTATATAATGAAAAGAACTTTTGAAATGTATATAACATATTATGTATTCTTTAAATTAAAAATTATAGAAGAATCAGGTGGCTTCGATTGCCTTTAAGCACATATCCATGTTGTGTGTAAACTTTTTACTACTTTGCACTGTGTAGGCTTTCGCGGCTGTGTATATCCTGCCAGATTTCACAGTTTGGAGTTCCAAAGGGAAAGGGTAGAGTTCAGAGAAGTCAGTGTCAACTCTCCACTAATATTTGCCTGAGTGTGGATGTTGGGACACTGTGATCTACTTCATACCAGAAAAGAACAAATGTGTTGCTGACCTATGCATCCTGGAGAAGTTTATTTAACAACTGCCAGGTTTTGAGCCTTTTAGATCACTAGGATCTGGCTGATAGGATGCTGGCAGCAGTTTCCAAAGCCCATGTTTTCCCTCCTGGGAAAGGAGAGTTATTCTAGAGAGCAATTAGTGCCCTTAAAATTATACCAGCACTAATTTATGCATGATACAACAAAGTCAGATTTAGATCTGATGCCTGCCTGTTAGCATCTCCCAGGAAATAGGCAGTGTGTAGAAAAGAGAAGGAGGGACAACACTTTTCAGTTTGTCCTGTTTAGGAGGGGGCATAGGGCGTGTGATAAACAAATCTTCCACCATCCCATCCCCACTCACTCCGGGATTGCCAACAGGGAAGGAAAGCACAGATACCTTGATCTTGAGTCTTGCTGATGAATGTACTATATTTACATTATAAATAAAAAGTGTGATTTCACAGTTCTTATCAATAGCCTGGTTTTCTAAGGCACAGATCTGGATTTTCTTCTGGAGTAGACAGTGGTTCTCTTGGGGTAGGGGTGTAGTATTATGAATGATTCTTTAGTTGTGCTAAAGTCAAATCCAGGAAAACCAAGATAATGTGAGCTAGAACTTTTCTGCCGGTTGTTGTTGTTGTAAAAGGCTTGGTTTCTTTTGTGTTGTCTTTTTAGATTTTTGTTAGTGTTCCTGGGGACACTGCCACTGGAATTTTGAGGCTTGGGAATAGTGGGGGTAGGAGCCAGTGAGAGCCACCCAGAGCCATAGGGAGAGATGACCAGGGACAGCCAGTGATTCCCTGCAAAGGGAAGGTGACCTGCAGGCTCCAGGAACAGAGGTACCTGACATCTGTTTGTGTCCTCTTTTCTTGCCTTATAATGGCCACCCATCTGTTGCCTCCTCCTCCACCAAAACCCTTAAGTCATCACATATAGACTTAGGAGAGCACTCACTGCCTTAGGGGATGGAGGTTTCAGAATAAAGAGAGGGTTCGGTGTCCTGGAGAAGCAGTAGACAGGTAGATAAAAATGGGGAGTAGGAGTCCAGAGTGTGCCAATACCACCTGAGAGACCTAAGAAACGTGCAACCTGGGTGGGATTTCTAGCTGTGCAGCACAGGGCTCAGTAGATCATTTGGATATTAGGGAGGAAGCCTGGAGAACGTGAAGACAATGACTCTGTTCCTGTATATTTTCCCTGTACCTCCCTGTTCTCCATCTGACTTTGCAAAAGACAGTCAAGGAGGGGGGCGGGAGGGCATTAAGTTTAATGTAGCTCTGGAAAAAGAAAAAGAAGAAGGGAAAACATAACAAGGGGAATACACCAGAAAGTTTCTGAACGAACTGCTTTTACTAGTAGATGTGCATAATCAAACTACCCCTTGTAAAGTAAGGAAGCGGGGAGCAACCAGACCTATCAGCAGTCAGCTGTTATTGTTAAAATGTTACCAAAACATCATTTCAGTGTTCCATCCACTAAGCCAGAAGGCACAGGGCTGTTTGTTCAGGGGAATTTTCCAGTCGCTTTGTTTGCAGTGTGAAGTATTTGCCTGTCCCAGCACCCCTGCCAGTCCTGTCCTGCCCTCAAGGACAGGCCTATTGCCAGCCTCACCCCCTGGTGAATAAATGGGTGCGTGAACATCAGTGGCCAAATTCTGAGCTATGACAATGTCAGTGAGAGACCACACACAAAACACAGGTAAGTTTGCTCAGGAGCCCACACCATTTGTTGTTGAAGTGTGATTGACATATCATAAGCAGCACTTATTTAAAGTGTACAATTCGTTAAGTTTTAACAGATGCATGCACCCCTGAAATCATTACAATCAAGATAGGACCTCACCATTTTAATAAACGTGCATGGATGTTTCTAGGAGACGGTTTCTTTTTGAGTCAAGACACTATCTCATCAAATGAAATCAACTTCCTAAAAATATTTCTTTTTTAACAAAAAGCATCTGCTTTGTGACTATCTAAGCTCCCTTTTTCTGTACATCTGTTTGGCTCTATCAGTGGGATACTTGGCAAGTTTCCAATGTTGATTTCCTTGATTCTCCAGCAGAGAACGTCTGTGGAACGTGGAAAGTGTGGACATCTTTGTGTGGGGTAGCATTCATGGTAAGGTTCCAGCATGCTCAGCGTGGGCTCTCACAGTGATAAGCAGATGAAAGTGGTGGGGAAGAAATAGAAGGAAATGGAAAATGCCCGGCAATGAGCAACTTGGCTGTAGCAGGAACTTCAAAAGGCCCCAGCTGCCAGTGATCACACTCTGAGAGTCATTAGCACGCAGGACTAAGCAATTTCCAGCCTGAAGGCGGGAGCACAAAATCCAGTCCTGCGGAATCATGTAAGAAAAGAATTCACCAGAAACAGTAGGGAAGTTTGAAAAGGAATAAAGCATTTCTTTCAAACTGGAGTTTTAAACATACAGAGGAGAGCAATTCCATGTTCTCAGTCACGCATCTCTGTTTTCAGAGCTTCTCTGTTTCTGAGACACAGCGACTGGCCCCAGCAAAGAGAAATGAAAACACAGCAGGCACTGAAATCAGCCTTCTAAGTCCTAACTCCTTCCTGCTGTACAGCTCAAAAACTCTGTTTGAATTTGCAGGTTTTTGAACTCTTGCATTTTAGAAGAGTATCTCTAGACAGAGGAAAGAAAGTATTTTCAAGGAAGGAAAGTGTCTGAAGTGTTCTACTACTCATTTGAATAACATTAACATTTGGGAGGGGTATTTTGTAAAGGTCCTTAGTATATAAAATTATGTCTTCACTTTGGAACACAGAAGCCTTTGTGTAAATATACTTCCTGGAATTTCTTAGACTGACAGTCACTATGGCCACACCACCACATGTTATGCAGATGTCTGCCCAAAACCAGTTGTTGATTTAAAATCACAGTTGCTAAAGATTTGACTTAACACAGAGGAAAAAACACCACCAAACCATAACATTTCTTTTTATACCATTGAGTACACTGGGGTCTGCCTCCCTCTATAAAGAAGGCTATACCTTTCCTCTCAAATCAAACTTATATGGAGAATTATCTGTGCATATTCCCTTCATGTCCTCTCCTAAGCCCCTTACATGCTACTGAAATTGTTCTTACCAACTCTCCATAACTTCTTAGTTGCCAAATCTAATAGTTTATTTGCAGTCTTCATTCTTCTTGATCTTTCTGTAGCACTTGTATAGTTGACCACTATTATGCCTAGGTTTAATTGTATCTTTCCCAAATTTATATGTTAAAGTTTTAACCCTCATATTTCAGCATGTGACCTTAGTTGGAAGTATGGCCATTACAGATATAATTAGTTAAGATGAGGTCATGCTGGAGTGGGGTGGGCCCCTAATTTAATATGACTGGCATTATTATAAAAAGGGAAGATTTGGAGACAGACATACAAAGAGGGAAGATTATATGAAGAGATACAAGAAGAATGCCATATAAAGGCAGAGATCAGGGTGATGCATCTACAAGCCAAGGAAAGCCAAAGATGGCCAACAAAGTAATAGAAGCTGCCAGAAAATCATGGAACAGATCCTCCCCTTACAGCCCTCAAAAGGAACCAACCCTGCCAACACCTTGATCTCAGACTTCTAACCTCCAGAAGTATGAGACAATAAATTTCTGTTATTTAAGCCACCCAGTTTGTAGTACTTTATTACAGAAACCCTAGGAAACGAATACAACCAACATTCGGTGAAACTCTCTTATCCCAGGGTTTCTGATAGAGCACACTCCTTGAGGTCCCTCTAGTTCTCTGATCATTTATTTTCTTTTCCATCCATTACGCTTTCTCTCTCTAGTCCATAAATATCTGTGTTTCCTAGAATTTCATCTTTATTCTCTCCATGGAGAGGCAGTATAACTCACACATGTTCTGGAGTCAGCCCTTTTTGCTGGGTGACGTTGGGCAATGTGTTTGATCATTCTGTTAATTCAGTTTCTCCAACTGCAAATCAATATTTTCTATTGAGAGAGTTGTTTTAAGGAATAAATTATTTCCTGTATATAAAATGCAGAATATGTAAGTGTTCAATTGACACTGGCTATAATCAGTGTGTTCTCTCCTTATTTCCATATCTTCTCTTTCATAATCTCAGCTTCTATTCTTATAGTGGACATTTGTTATTCTTTTTGACCACACTCCACATTTAACCCTCTTCCCACTTTAAGAGGCCCTGCCTCCTATTAAAGCAGCCATATTGATAGTCACAGTTCCAGCCTCCCTTGCAGCTAGAACACAGGCATTTCAACTATACCCACACCAAACTGAGTTGGAAACTAGTGCAGGAATAAGGAGCCTTTCATGGAGCACTTCTGGCAAAGATGGAAATAGCACTTCCAATGTCTTAGGCAGCAATGACAGAGGTTGATGATAGTGTCCAATGCCATGTGTTGAGTGTTGGTTGTACCAGCAGGCCCAGCCCTGCACTGTGATTTGAGAATTGCTTTTTGTTGTAAGGTCTCTGAGCTTGGTTATTTTGTCTTTCTAGAGATTCTGTGAGCTACCTATTCTCTCCAATAAATTATTTTTCCTGCTTAAACTAATCAGGGCTGGTTTCTGTTGTTTGTAGCCAAGAATCTTGGTGGATACAACTTTGGTTTCAAAGACCATTTGTATACTGATGATTCCCAAATTTAGATCTTTAGCCTCTACTTATCACTTGGCATTCATTCTGGACCTCTCCATCTGTTTATTCTAAAGATGACTTGAGGATGAAGAGAGGATAAAGTAGATAAAGATGATCAAATACCTGGTAAAGGAAGTAAAATAGATTTCAGGGGGGTAGTACACAGATGTTGAGTTATAATCTTTTACACTTGAAATTTATATAAAGCTATTAACCAATGTTATCCCAATAAATTTAATTTAAAGATAAATAAAATTTTAAAAATGACCTTGAAACAAACATATGCATAACCAAATGTAATGATTTAATTATCTCAAATCTCTCAAAACTGTATTTTCTGTTCAGTGGGATTACCAGATGCACAAATGTCCCTCTCAGTATAGCTTGGGTTAAGTGTGAGATGGGTGTTCATATTGGGCAAATGTTCTATCAACTTTGCAAACTAGGGGAAAAAAATATTTCCATTAAAAACATGAAAAAATCAACAAATAGATTAAATCAACATTAATTACCAAATTGAAACATTCGAGTTTTAGTTTTTCCACAATAACATGTCACAAATATTTTTTATCAAAATATAAGGTAAAAGCCCATTATTACAATATCCAATATTACAATAACCTCCCCCAATTTTTTAGTAACATAATACCCAACTTAGAAACCTAAGTCACTCTGTATTACAACCAAGTCTTATAAATCCCAAATATAAAATCTTAAAACCTCCCTAGTGCACCCTTTTGTCCTTTCTCCATTTCTGTTGCTAGTTTAATCATCTTTCATCTGTAATCTGCAGTTGCCACCTTATGGGGGATTCTATTTCTGCTTCCTCCCTACCCTCTCAGTCTGGGCCAGGCTGGGAGCCAGTATACATTAACTATTGCTCTCTTCTCTTACTTTCCCTTCCAGAGTTCTATATCTAGTCCTAGGTTAGGGAAGGAGTACTTGTTTATAAGATCATGTCGTTTCTAAATATTGATTTCAAGTCTAAACCAGAGCTCTTGAAGAACTTGACATCTTTGTTCTCTGATTGCTCTATAATGAAATTTCCCCAAATAATACTAATCCCATATGTAGGGCCAAAGTTGGGAGAGGGCAGGAGACATGCACAGGGGACCTATCATTTAATAGTTAAAACTGTTATCTTACTGCATCCCAGCTGCTCTCCAGAATCTCTCATCTGCAGAAAGTATATGTGTGAAAGAAGCCCAAGAAAGCAGTCCACAGATTGTTGAATCTTAGGCCAGGAACTCACCAAATGAAATAGTCGGTGGAGCTGTTCACCTTCGGGTATATAGTGGCCAATGAGCCTTTGATCTCTCCACAACAGTGGCATCTGTGGGGAAGGGCTCGAGAGGCCATTTGGAGGATAAAGAACACTGTTTTTGGATTCCTGAAGGAAGCTAACATTTTCTGGATACCCTACTGTTGGGATACTGTTGGGATACAATTCTCCATGAATGTTTTCACACTTCTGTACCACCTGGGCCTTCTAAACAAAGAGGACTGGCAAACTTGGTTAAAGAATGATTTAATGGCAAATTGCTTAGGAAATTAGAGATAGAATATTGCTCTGCAAAGAGTTAAAGACTTATTTTCCAGGAGCCACTTGCCCCTCTCTCCTGGAGACATTTGCTTACATTACAGAGTAAAGATAATCTATCATCTATCTATCTATCTATCTATCTATCTATCTATCAATCATCTGTCTACCTATCTAGCTATCATCCATCTATACTGGTACATATCAGCAGCCTTATATAAGCTCCAAGTCTCATAATTTGCGGGTTCTTTTCCTGTGGTGCAACCCTGTTGCACAAACATTGTTGCATTAAGCTTTTACCATGTTGTCCTGTGGGGATTGGAGCTTAGGAAACCAGTGCTAAGCTCTGTAGGTAATGAATGTCTGTTCTCTGATCCAGACGTCTTGTATTTCCTATCAGAATATGAATAAATATGTATATCCTGTATATACATAAACATACATACACACATACATATGAAGACCATGTGGCAAACCTAGCATTATTTAATTCAATCCTCAAAAAACCCTTAAGTGGTATGAACTATTATTACCACTTTACAGATGACGAAACTAAAGTTCAGTGAAGTAGTTATTTGCCTAAGGTCAATTTGCCAGGTGGCAGAGCTGGGTTTCAAATCCAGTTATTTAACACTAAAATATGTGCTCTTTGCACTGATTCTTCATTCTCAGCTATTGACTTGTGGCACAAAGGGCAAGTCATTTGTCCTCTTTATGCCTCAGTTTCCCCATATTTACTGTGAAAGATTAGATCGTATGACCACAAGCTCACTGCAATTCCATCATTTTAAGATTCTGTGCTTTCCCTCCTGCCTTGTTTGCAAGTTCTCCCTATGGGCACCCTCTTCTCTTGACAACTCTTCTATTATGGATTCCTGAGCACAAAATATACACCCTTAATAGTATATTCAAGTCTTTGTCTAGCTACTGACTTCCATTCATCAAGGTCCTATTGATTTGTCAAGACACAGCAATCATTAGGAGAGCCTGGTGACTGCTCTCCAACAGCATCCACTGTCTGCAGTATTCATTTAACCTGTAAAGTACTTGGCTTCTATTACTTCTATTTTGTTTGTTTCATAGATACTTCAAAACACAACATCAGTGTGTAGGTATTTATTT
The DNA here is from genome assembly GCF_000412655.1 of Myotis brandtii. Classification (NCBI taxonomy): domain Eukaryota; kingdom Metazoa; phylum Chordata; class Mammalia; order Chiroptera; family Vespertilionidae; genus Myotis; species Myotis brandtii. Next base: position 4,063,598 of record NW_005371410.1, read on the forward strand.
TCATGGCATCTTGCATTTGAATAGGTACTTAGGTTTGACAATAGAAAGTTGTAACAGGAAGAAAATGTGTGTGGGTTTTGTGTGCATGTGCATGTGTGTATGTTTTAAAGATGATTCACACAATATATATCACAAAAGATAACAGAAATATCCTTTTGTTTTATTTAAACACTAGAGGCCCAGTGCACGGATTCATGCACTGGTGGGGTCCCTCAGTCTGGCTTGTGCCCTCTCATAATCCAGAATCCCTTGGGTGGATGTCGGACTGCCGGTTTCAGCCCGATCCCTGTAGGCCAGGCCAAGGGCCTCTAGTATGCATATAAGATCTTTGGTTAATCTCTTTCTGCGCGCCCCCCCCCGCCCCCATTCCCCCTTTCCTCTGAGATTCATAGGTCTGTTCCATGTTTCCATGCCTGTGCATTGAGCATCTGCCCCCTGGTGGTCAGTGCATGTCATAGCTACCAGTTGAACAGTCGAACACTTAGCAGATTAGCCTTTTATATATATAGATTAATACTTACAGCCAGTAAATATGTTCATTCTGTCATTATCTCAACAAGTATGTGTTAAGTCCTACTCTTTGCCATGTTGGTGTTGGGAAAACAGTCATAAACACATAAATGTGGCCCTGGCCTTTAAAAACTTTACAGTCGTCTTGGCTGGGTGGCTCAGTTGGTTGGAGTGTCATCCTGTACAGCAAATTGGTGGGTTTGATTCCAGATTGGAACATGTGCAGCAGGCAGCCAATCGATGTTTCTTTCTCTCTCTGTCTCTCTCTTTTTCCCTTATTCCCTCCTTCCCTCCCTCCCTTTTCTCTTCCCCTCTCTGAACTTATCCTCAGGTGAGGATTAAAAAACATTTTAGTGAGAGGTGGCCTGAAGAGAGGGAAGCAGTATGCCAGAGCAAGCCGGCCAGTTGAGATAATTAACAAAAAACAGTTACAGCAGCGGTTCTCAACCTGTGGGTTGCGACCCCTTTGGGGGTCGAACAACCCTTTCACAGGGATCACCTAAGACCATCCTGCATATCAGATATTTACATTGCGATTCATAACAGTAGCAAAATTACAGTTATGAAGTAGCAACGAAAATAATTTTGTGGTTGGGGGTCACAACATGAGGAACTGTATTTAAAGGGCCAGAAGGTTGAGAACCACTGAGTTAGAGCATACAGAATTTGTCTGCTTTTCCCAGGGGTTTCCAGAAACACTCATATCAGAGAACCCAATAAACAACTGGACTTCCTACCATTACACAAAATGGGTGTGTGTGTGCGTGTGTGTGTGGGTGTGTGTGCAAATTGTTGATATTTGGGCATGTAAAGGGAACTACTAGGCTACATGTATTTCCAGTGTCTCGATTTAATAATAAACAAGGGTAAGCATCATTTTTAAGGACTTCTTTTGATTAAAATACTCAGTTCTGTTTTGAATGGCTTCTTCTTTTGTATTCTCTACTGTCTGTCCTATGAAGCTACTTTCTCTCACTACTGGATCCAAGTGACCTTTCGGCATAGTCAGTACACAGGGCTGATTACCCCACCACAGAAATGGAGCAGAAAAGTATTTGGCTGCAAAACAGCTGACACATCCCGGGAACGACTTTCTTAGACCACCCACTCAGTCTTTTTCCAGGAGTGCATTTTGACATTGGATGGGGATTATCCAGGGCAGAGATCATCTGGAGCTTGGTCACTCTCCTTACACTAGTACAGGGTGTATACGAAGCAACTCTATCCAAGCCATTTAAAACACACACTGTTTGTTTTTTTAACCAAGTGCTATAATCAGAGTTATAATGTGAAGCAATTGCTCTACTTAGGGCAATGGAGATGTAGAACACTACTCAGACCCAGAGAGCAATGAGCATAATTATATTATTTCTGATAGTTCTTTTAAAGTTCTTATGTACTAACTCCATTATCCTTCATTTCTGGGTCTGTTTTTATCAACCAATTTTTCTCTGGATTATGGGTCACACTTTCCTGTCATTGATTGTCTAGTAATTTTTATTGGACATTTCACATTACTGGATTGCTGGATATTGTTTTATTCCTGTAAAGAGAGTTTGATTTTGTTTTGCCAGGAGGTTATTTGCAGATTACCTTGATCTTTTCCAGACTTGCTGTGAAGGTTTTCTTAGGACATGTCTAGCATAGCCTTATTGCATTTAGGTCTGGTTTAACCCCACTATAAAGGTTTGACCTATCTGGGGTCTCTACTGAACCCCTCACAAGGTATTTCCAATCTGGTTGGTGGGAACCTGATTTAGTCTCAATGCTGTATGAATTTTGGGAACTATTTGGCTTACAGTTTCCCAGTAATTGTTTTTTCTCAGTTCTTTGTCCAGCCTCAGGGAATTTCATCCTTTGTATGTACAGATTGATAGTCAACATCTTAAAAGAACCTTTATGCAGGTCTCTGGATCTGTTTCTCTGCAAAACTCCCTCCTCTCCACTATTAATGATCCCTGTCTGCCCAACTCAGCAAGACAGGGATCATTAATGGTGGGGAGGAGGGAGTTCGCCCTCCTGAGCCACTGCCAAGAAATTAATTTTAGAAGTAAATACAGGGCAATGGTAGGGTTTATCTTTTTGATTCATTCTCTTGGATATAGTACTACATTGCCTACTATCTCCAATGTCTTAAAACAATTGTTTCTTTTTTTGTCAAATTATCTAAATTTTTTACTTTATAGAGGATGAGGAAGAGTGTAGATCTGTAGCAGTTACTCTTTTAAGGGCCATAGTCATACATTCAAACTCCCTAATCAGGGATTTGATTATACCAGTGTACTTGACATACTAAATATATATAATTTCAGAGAGGGAGAAATAGAGATATCAATGATGAGAGAGAATCATTGATTGGCTGCCTCCTGCATGCCCCACACTGGGGATCGAGGCCACAACCTGGGCATGTGCCCTGACTGGTAATCAAACCATGACCTCCTGGTTCATAGGTCGATGCTCAACCACTGAGGCACGCCAGCCAGGTTGTACTCTATGTTTTGGCTGAGAACAAATAGACCAAGATCTGCAGTCCACACTGAATTGCCCTTAAATTATCAACCAGGTACTACCAGTAGTTTAGCTTGGAGTAAATTTGTCTGTTTACCTTCAGCCAACTTCAATGCACTTCTGAATCCTTTCATCCTCAGGTTCCTGCAGTCTTTATTCTTTCTTGCTATCAAAACCTTTTTCTCAGAAAGTCTAAAACATTTTAATAGGAAATGAAGCTCCAGTGCTGATCAATTTCAGCAGATGGCAGAGAATTTGAGGCAGGCAAGAGAGCCATCTGAATTGCACAAATCTTGGGACCCACTTTCACCCAGAGGGTATGCCATCCAAGTTGGTGGATACCAAGTACAAAGCTCCAAAGTTAACTGGACTGTGTGTGTGTGTGTGTGTGTGTGTGTGTGTGTGTGTATGTAACTTCCACTAGCTAATGTTCTGTTCTTGCCAGAACTTCACAGAAGCAGCTCTGAAAATGTCATGTCAGTATCCATGTATAGAACCTTTGGCCTCTTGCTCAATTCAATATTGCATTATCTGAATAAACCATCCCTCAGAATTGCAACATTTAGGTCACTGATTGAGCCAGACTATGGATTTATATAATCTCTGTCTTCTTATGAAGCTAAGCCTTAGTAACGCACGGCCAGATAATAAATTTGTGAAAATCAGCCTGATGTAAACCATGTGTTCATGGAAATCTTCTATATTCTTTAAGGCTCAGCTGAAATACCACTCCTGCAAGAAGCTGTGATGGTTGCTTTTGCATGTCAACTTGGCAAGGCAATAGTTCTGAGTTATTTATCAAGCACTAATTAATCTAGATGTTGCTGTGAAGCTATTTTGTAGATTAATTTTGTGATTAATATCTACGATCAATTGACTTTAAGTTAGGATAATGTGGATATGCCTCATGTAATCTCTTGAAGGCCTTAAGAGTAACAACAGGTTTACTGGAACAGAAATTCTGCCTCAATCCTGCAACATTAAGTCCTGCCTGAGTTGCCATCCTGCCAGTCTGCCCTGTGTATATTTTAGACTTGTCAGCCCCCACATCGCATGAGCCAGTTCCTTAAAAGAAATCTCTGACTTTGTATATTTATAACATATGTTACACACATTTTATGTATATATATATATATAGTAGGTTCTGTGTCTCTGGAGAACCCTGACTGAAACAAGAAGCCTGCTCTGACATTTCTAGCCCAAGTGATTTCTCCTTCCTCTAGCTTAGCACCTTTATTTTCATGATCTCATGTTCTTCTATCCCCAAATATATAATGGCATATATTTATAACATATCCCGCATAGACTAAGTAGTTATAATTAAGAGACTCAAAATTACAGTGGCTTAATAAAAAGTTTTATTGTCTGTCTCAGCATTTAGCAGGGTGAGCCGTCCAGGTTGAACGGGTGGCTCTGCTACACACGGTCAAAAGGGACCCAGGATCCATATGGTTATTCTGCTCCCTCATGAGTGTTGTTCTTATCTAATGATGGTCCAAAGTTTACCTCTTGGTATTTGAGGGAGATTTCCAAAGACCTGTGAGTTTAAGTCCATTGGGCTGCTCCAAGTTCCCCACACTTCATCTTTCATCCCACTTAGCAAGACATTTTGGCAAGACATTTGCAAAGTATTTAATGTTGCTTCACAACCTTACCAACAATACTACAATTGTAATAATTTATCTTTCCACCATAGAGTTTTCCAACCCCACCGCACTGTACCTCTCAGTGCATGAGAACTATGCAAAGGAACTGTGCCCTTCTCTCACCCCAGCACGAGGGAAACTCTAGCAGCTGCTCAGTTGCTACGAAAACTGTTTGATGGTTACCAAGAAGGACCTCCAGGAAACCCTCAGTCTGGCTAAAGGTCAACATGAGAAATAAAAGCATCAGTTCAGGATCCTTCTCACTTCACTTCCTCCTATTTTTACTTACAGCTGCATCAGTTACTAGTATACTTAGACCCGTTTCCCTGCATTCCAGTTATCTCCCCAAAAGCCAGGTAAAATGACTATACAGGTCATACAAAACAAGGAAAGTAGCCATGGGAAACTTTAGTGCTAAACTCACTGGTAAGGGTAGGCCCTAAAAGGGTGATAAAGGGAACCACCTCCTCTCTTCTTCAAAATGCTTTCCAATGGGATAAAGCCATTCACTATGGCAGAGGTTCTCAAAGTATGGCCGCTGGACCAGCAGCGTAAGCATCTCTGGGGAATTTGTTAGAAATGCAAATGATTGGGTCCTAACACAAACCTACTGAATCATAAACTTGGGGAACGGGGCCCAGCAATCTGTGTTTTAATAAGTCCTTCAGGTGACTGACTCAAGTAAAGTCTGAGAACGACTGTACTGAACAAATCTGGGGGAAACTCCCTCATCATCCCAACTTGAGCAAAGGTCTTAGAAGTAGCATCCAAAATGGATACCCCAACACCTCATTCCAGATCCATAAAGGAAGCCACAGCCCTTGCCGGTGTCTTGGCTGTCTATATCAATGTCTCTGAGAGTCTCTCTGGAGCACCTTCTAGTTTCTGTCTCTTTTAGTCCTTGCTTGTCATTCCTGACCCCTTTGCTTCAGACTTGGTTCGGGCCTCTATGGCCAAACCCTCTGTATCTGTTGCCTTGTCTGCTCTGTCTCTTTGGTTTCTCAACCAACCTCTTCCCTCAATCCTGTCTCTGCTTCCCATTTGCTCCAACTCCTGCAGCTATTGGTCAGCTCTGCTCCAGTCCAGACCCCACACTTTCTGGGAAAGGCTGTCAGAATGCCAGATTAAATTGTTTCTCTCTAAAAAAAAAAATCAAGTTACTAGGCTGGGCAATAAGGGGAGTGATTATCCAGTATTTCTTTGGAAAACGGTTTGGCAGTTCTTCAGAAAATTAAAGAGCTATTATATGGCCCAGCAATTTCATTCCTAGGTATATATCTAAGAGAATTGAAAACATATCTGTAATAACAAAAGCATAATATGCTAATTAGACCAGACATCCTTCCGGGACGACCTTCCGGATGAAGCCGGGGCTGTGAGGGAAGCCCGGCAGCCGGAGGGGAGCCCGGGTGCCAGAGGGAAGCCGGTGCCGGCAGCTGGGGGAAGGAAGGCCTACTCTTGCATGAATTTCGTGCATTGGGCCTCTAGTCTATATATATAAAAGCCTAAGCAGCCATTACGACTGATCAACCAAACAACCGGTCCATCGGTTGCTATGACTCGCACTGACCACCAAGGGGGAGACACTTAATGCAGGAGCTGCCCTCTGGTGGTCAGTGTGCTCCCACAGCCAACCTCTCGTGGCCCGGGCCGGCCAACCTCCAGCGGTCCTTCCCCCTGGCTGGCCGAGGGACCCCACCCATGCATGAATTCGTGCATCACATCTCTAGTATTCTCATAAAAACTTGTACACAAATGTTCATAGTAGTACTATTCACAGTAGCCAAAAGATAGAAAAGAAACCTTAAATGTCAATCAACTGATGAATGAATAAACAAAATGTTGCATATACACCCAATGGAATATTAATAAACCATAAAAGAGAATGAAGTACTACTATTACATTCAACAACATGAATGAACTTTAAAAACATGCTAAGTGAAAGGAGTCAGACACAAAAGGTCACAGGTTGTATGATTCCATTTATATGAATAGGCAGAATAGGCAAATCTGTAGAAACATTAAGGGTTATAAGGATGCAGGGAAGAGAGAATAGGGGCTAACTGCTAAAAGGTATGGGGTTTCTTTTCTGGGATGATGGAAATATTCTAGGATTAGATAATGGTGATTGTTGCAATTGGTGAATATACTGATGTGTACTTTATTTATTATTTGATTTAATTTTTAAAATATATTTTCATTGATTTCAGAGAGGAAGGGAGAAGGAGAGAGAGATAGAAACATCAATGATGAGAGAGAATCATTGATCCACTGCCTCTTGGGATCGAGCTCGCAACCCAGGCATGTGCCCTGACCGGGAATCGAACTGCGACCTCCTGGTTTATAGGTTGATGCTCAACTACTGAGCCATGCCAGTCAGGCTGATGTGCACTTTAAAATAATGAATTTTATGTTTATGAGATATATCTCAATTTTAAAAATACTATAAAAGGAAAAGTAGATAAGTGTTGTATTTGGGTCTCAAACAGTAACTGAATCCTACTGAACAGGAAAACATGTGAATTGCATAGAGCAATTAGTGCCTGGAAGGTTTTTTCTTGCTAGGCTGCCCCTTTCCTGCTCTTTTAGAGAGTAGGCCTATGTAAGATATTTTTATTTGTCTACAACTGTTGACATTTCCAGGTTGTTGGCTTCTGGGATATATAAGGCCATCTTCTTGCAGGGATCACTTTTTTCTCCCGCCATTTGTGTTCACAATCTCTCTGTGCCTGGTGTTCATGTACATTTAATGATCCCCTGGACAGAAAATACAAGGAAAGCAGCAGGTTGGAGAAGCCATTTTGACAGGTGTGAGGTGATATCTCATTGTGATTTTAATTTTCATCTTGCTGAGAATTAGTGGCATTGAGCATCTTTTCATGTCTATTGGCCATCTGTATGTCCTCTTTAGAGAAATGTCTATTCAGGCCCTTTGCCCATTTTTTTTTAAATTGGATTGTTTGTTTTCTTGGTGTTGAGGGGTAAAAGTTCTTTATAAATTTTGGATATTAACCCCTTATCTGATGTATCATTGGTGAATATGTTCTCCCATTCAGTGAGTTGTTTTATCATTTTGTTGGTAGTTTTTAGTTTTTTGTTGTTGTTTTTCTTGCTGTGCAAAATCTTTTTAGTTCGATGTAGTACCATTTGTTTATTTTTAATGATGTTTCCCTTGCCCAAGGAGATATATCAAAAAAAAATATTGCTACAAGAAAGTCCGAAATTTTACTGCCAATGTTTTCTTCTAAGATTTTTATAGTTTTGAGTCTTACATTTATCTTTAATCCATTTTTAGTTTATTCTTGTGTATGATACAAGAAGATGGTCTAGTTTCATTTTATTGTATGTATCTGTCCAATTTTCCTAACACAATTTATTGAATAGATTGTCTTTACCCCATTGTGTGTTCTTGCCTTATTTGTCAATTATTGACCATAAATATGTGGGTTTATTTCTGGGCACTCTATTCTATTACATTGATTTATGTCCGTTTTTATGCCAGTATCATGCTCTTTTGATTCCTATGGCCTTGTGTGATTCCTACAACTTTGTTATTCTTTCTCAATATTGCTGTGGTTATTCAGTGTCTTTTGTGGTTCCATATAAATTTTAAAAATATTTGTTCTAGTTCTGTGAAAAAAGCCACTAGTATATTGAAAAGAATTGTATTGAATCTATAGATTGCTTTGGATAGTATGGACATTTTAATGATGTTAATTCTTCCTATCCATGAACACAGTATATGCTTTCACTTATTTGTATCTTCTTCAATATCTTCAAGGTCTTATAATTTTCTGAGTACAGGTCTTTTACATCCTTGGTTAAATTTATTCCTAGGTATTTTTTTATGCAATTATGAATGGAATTTTTTTTCTTAGTTTCTCTTTCTGATAGTTCATTATTGGTGTATAAAAATATATTAGCCCTGCCATTGTGGCTCAGTGGTTGAGCGTCGACCCAGGAACCAAGAGGTTACCAGTTTGATTCCCGGGTGGGGCACATGCCAGTGTTGCAGGCTTGACCCCCTGTGGGGGCCATGCAGGAGGCAGCAGATTGATGATGTTCCTCTCTTATCGATATTTCTCTCTCTTTATCCCTCACCCTTCCTCTCTCTCTAAAAATCAATTTTAAAAAAAACCATTAAAAATGTAACTGATTTCCAGATATTTATTTTTTACCCTGCTACTTTACTGAATTCATTTATCGCTTCTAGTAGTTTTTGTGTGGAATATTTAGGGTTCTCTGTATGCAGTATTATGTCATCTGTAAACAATGATAGTTTTACTTCTTCCTTTACAGTTTAATTGCCTTTTATTTCTGCTTCATGTCTGATTGCTGTGACTAGAACTTCTAGTACTATGTTGAAAGAGTGGTGAAAGCAGACCTGTCTTGTTCCTGATCTTAAGGTAAACACTTTTATTTTTCCCCCGTTGAGTATGTTGGCTGTGGGTTTGTCATATATGACCTTTATTACGTTGAAGAATATTCCCTCTTTTCCCACTTTGCTGAGGTTTTTTTAAAAATCATAAATGGGTGTTGGAGTGTATCAAATGTCTTTTCTGCATCTATTGACATCATCGTGTGATTTTTATCTTTCATTTTGTTTATGTATTGTATCATGTCAGTTGGTTTGTGGGTATTTTTAATTCTTCCTGATTCCATTTTGGAAGACTGTATGTTTCTAGGGATGTATCCATTTCATCCAGATTGTCCAATTTGTTGGCATATAGTTGTTTGTAATGTTTTCTTAAAATCCTTTGTACTTCTGTAACATCAGTTGTTACTTCTTTTTCATTTCTGATTTTAAACATTTGGGTCCTCTCTCCTTTTTTCTTGACGAGTCTGGTTAAAGATTTATCAATTTTGTTTATCTTTTTAAAGAACCAAGCTCTGGTGATCTGATGCTCTGGTGCCTGCGGTTGTGCCTTTGTGGGGTCTAGAAAATAAAATTACTGTGACATTTCAAAGGTATGTTATCCTAGATGCATAAGAACAATGGACAGGGCTCACTTAAAGTAAAATTGACCTTTGCTAAGGAAGCTAGAGGCCTGGGACGTGACTATCTGCTGACTTGCTGTATAGAGCAAGAGCAGAGTGGACTTTTTGGACACCTTGGACAATCCAATATGGAGCCACCATTAGCCATGATAGTTATGTCAAGTGTTATGTATAGACTGGGGTAATGGTGTGTAATGGGAATGCCCTTAGAAAGGGCCCAGAGTGCCCAAAACTACAAGTGTGGACACTTAGATAAGGATTCCATCTGGACACCGATATGAGTGGAACCTCTACACCTGATGGGCTATAAGAACTCAGAGCTCCGCCCTAGCCTGTTTGGCTCAGTGGATAGAGCTTCATCCCTCAGACTGAAGGGTCCAGGGTTTGAATTGGTGAAGGGCATGTACTTTGGTTGCAAGCTCAACCCCCGGCCCTAGTTGGAGCCAGTGTGGGAGGCAACCAATAGATAAGTCTCTCTCACATTGATATTTCTATCTCTCTCTCCCTTCCTCTCTGAAATCAATAAAAATATATTACAAAAAAAAAAAAGAACTCAGAGCTCCAACCACCCAACATTAGAGTTTGGCTGTACCACAGGCCATGCTTGGAGCCCTGTCTGACTTCCACTCCACTAGACACATGCTGCCATTGTACCCACCTGGCTGGAGATCATGCCTGCCTCTCTACCTGTAAACTTCATCAGTGGCTGGGACTTTGCACTGGATGCTCACTCTGCTTGCTTCTATCACAAAGCTCCCTCTCTATGTACAACCTGCATGCAACTTCTTTGGCTTATTGGGGAGGTCTCCCCTAGTAAACCTGGCATTGTGGAAAGACACAAACATGTATGCGTGGCTCCTTTTGGGGATGCTCCCTTGCTCACCACACGTGCCCAGTTAGGAATTTGTGATCAGACCATCCTGTGTGGTTACTTTCACTGAGCATGTCAGTTCTGACATGTGGCCCCACTGACCTTGTCATGTTTATTACATAGCCCCTTTTTTATTCAAACTATAAAACATTACAGTTATGATTTCAGACAGTTTATTCATGCCTGTCTAATGTAATCATTGACTAGACTATAAAAAATTGTCCATTAAATGCTCCTTGACTAAATTACCAAATATCATGACTATCATGACTCTATATCATAACAATCTTAAGGAAAGTTAAGAACATATGTATGAGCTTTGTGTTTTGAATTAAAATTGTCTGTTAGAAGTCCTGTTCTTGGGAAATTGAAAAAATTTCAGGATTTGAGACTAAAGTTCTAGAAAACAAAATGGGGTGATCAAGATCAAATAAAGAAAGTTATCCCTTATGGAGATATTTACCAAATGTGTTATTTAATGAATTCCTAGACTTCTCTTGTGAACCAGTTCCATGGTGCTTGTATTAAAATCAATAATAACTATTAAAACTCCATTAGGGCCCTGGCTGGTGTGGTTCAGTTGGTTGGGCATCATCCCATGCACTGAAAGGTGGCTGGTTTGATTCCCCAGTCAGGGCACATGTCCCAGTTTCAGGCTCAATTCCCAGTAGGGGGCCTGCAGGAGGCAGCCAATAGAATGTTTCTCTCTCTCACCCTCCCTCCCTTCCTCTCTCTCAAAAAATCAATTAAAAATATATTTTTTACAAAGTCTATTAAATATAAAGCATGGTGCTAGGCCATTAGAGAATATAAGATATAGATACTGCTCTCAGGTGCTAAAGTCAAATGGTATAGGACCTAAAGCCATAGAAAAGAAAACAATAATAGCAGTTAGGGTTCAAAGGGAGGCAGTGTTGCAAGGCAACATGATTAGTGGCCACATGAGTTAATTATACTAAAAATATCTGTGGAAGTTTTGAGGAGGAAGAATCACTTCAGCTTAGAGATTTATAGAGATAGTGACAATTGAACCAAGTATTGAAGGGTAGGAGGGATATGGATAAATGGACATAAAGAAGGATGGGCATTTAAAGCCTTGAAATTCCTTCTGTTATTTTTTTTTTTTAAAGGAAGCTGTTGGGTAATGTATGTGGATGATCTGAGCTACCTATGACCCAGCATACTGATACCAGCTTAAAACTCTTCTCTGTCCTTCATTCTTTTTTCTTTTTCCCTAAATGGTCAGCAGGTGGACATGGGTTGGGGAAAAGAGCATTGGTCAAGAAAGAAAGAGGGTCAGAGAATAAAGAAACTCCTCCTGGGATAGCTGATAGTGGTCTGTGTAATTTTACCTCTCAACATGGATCAGTGTGGTAACAGACCCTCCTCACAACATACAATTTAAAGCCAATTTAAAGCCTAATGATTATCCCTCTTTTATCAAGAGTAACACGTTTTAAAAAGGGCTGTGGTGCCTGTGCTTGGAAAAGTGAACGAAGGGCATGCAGAATTGGGATAACTAGAGCCCAAGGGTATCGGGAGAGAGATTGCTCCAGCATGCCTGGTGATCAGAGACTAAGTGATGAAGACAGGGGATAATCACTTGTCATTTACATTTGTGGCAAATAAATTCAGAAGAAAACAAAATAGACCTGACACCTGGGCAATTAAATTCTTAATGATAAATTAGTGATTACACCTGACTGTACTGACTGTATTGAAGGAACACAATGAAGTCCATTTCTACCTAAGCTGCAGATAGCACCTCCCTTTAAGCTATTAAATTCAAAGACGCAGTTTCCCCTCAGGAAATCAAACATCTTCCCCGCCTTCCCAGTTCTCCACTCCATGCTGGCTTTTTATTCTAAGTTTTTATTCTAAGCACTTGCTTGAGCATTTTGGAGAATCTTCTTCTCAACAGGATGTTGGTATCTGAGCAGAGAAGAAAATTGTTCCATTTTCAACTCAAAGGTGGTTGTATTTACATAAGCTCCTCTTTCATTTAAATCTATCTTAATCCTCAAGGATTTAGTAGCTAAAATGCAAATGCATTTTTTTAATAAATGAAAAAAAGCATAAGAGACAACAAATAGTTCAGAGGAAGAATTTTAACAAATCACCTCTTTATTTTCATGTTGTCTTGCCTAAAAGTGGTTTCAAGATATCTGTATCTTTCCAATATACACATGAAATAATTTCATCTGAAAGAACAATGTCATCATTTTAATCTTACTTTTCCATCTCTAAGTTCAAGATCATTCTGAAAATTTTTTGAGTTTGATAGCTGAGTTGAAAGGCAACTGGTCTACATTATTGCTCCAATAAAGACATTAAACCATGGTTCATTATTATCTGATTGAGTTTTAAAAGCATGACCAGTGTAGATTTTTTTTCTTCCTAATGTGCAAGAATTTATTCTGTATGTTGAATGGCTTAGTTGAAAGTTCTTAAAAATTTCTTCCCTAGTGAAGTACTAGTTGCCCCCAGTTCTGCACAAGAGGACCCACCAACAGAGCAGAGACATGGCAAAAGCTCCTGGTTTGCATCCATTTCTAGCCTTACTTGTTTTCCCATTTAATTGAGCCCACTTTTCCTTGGGTATGTTGGAGAATGTATGCATTGTAATTTTATTTAGTTCTTTGTACAGTATCACTAATATCCTTATTTGTATATATTTTTCTTTATAATATTTTTTTTCTCTTCTGCATAGGATGCTGTGTTTAAGTACTGTGAACAAAAAAGGGCTGTGTAATAAACCTGACCAGCTAAGGGGGTGGGAGGGGGGAGGGTACACGGCAGGCCTGACAAGCTTAGTGACCTAAAGTAACCACAAAGAATAGTCTGATCACAAATTCCTAGCTAGATAGGTCAGTGGGTAATTATATTCTAGGCCTCTAGCTTCCTTAGCAAAGGTCCATTTTACCTTAACTGAGCCCTGTCCATTGTTCTTATGCATCGGATAACATACCTTTGAAACATTAGAGTAATTTTCTTTTCCAGACCCCCTCGAAGGCACAATTGCAGGCACCAGAGCACAAGACTACCAGAGATGGAGATCATAGAACCCTCATTATTATCTTTTCCCCCTGCATATCATCTCTATAGACTGTAAATGTTAATTATCAACTATTCTGTACCCAGCAATGTAAAAGAAGTTTGTGCTTCTTCATTTTGCTTTTTATCCAGTCCTAGAAATACCCCACCTCCCCCTCCACACACTTTGCTATCTCCTGCCGTCTTAATCTACCACCAGTGGATTTTCTGTACCTTCCTTACGTTTTCTTTTTTGATTCTAAGTGCATAAAAGGCACTGCAAAACTGCCATTTTCCAGAGCAGCGGTCGCCAACCGGTGGTCCGCGGACCACTGGTGGTCCGTGAGCTCCGAAAGGTTGGCGACTGCTGTTCCAGAGCATTTTCTCAATCTGATGAGATCTTGCTTCTGGGCATGTCCTCAAAAATTTGGCTAAAACAAACTCTTATAAAACTTTTCTATAGGCTTGGATGTTCTTTTTTGTGGACAGTCCTTCTACCATATTTGTATTATAATACCAGGGGAAGAAAGTAGAGTAATATGGCCTCTTTTCACTGAAGATAAGCAAATCTGTCTACTAATGATCATTATTGGCAATACCAAAAGCACTAGAATCTTAAAATTATTTTTCTTTGATATTCTTATTGTAAGCTATTGAGTAAAGGATATATAAAGTACTCAAATTAGACTTTCTTTTCCATGTTAAAAACATCTATAAATTTTCACTAGACTAGTTTGGTACCTTAGCAATGGATCGAACAATTTCCTTCTCTCACTAAGCACAATGTAAGTAGTGAAAATGACATAGTAGGCAGTTAGATGGGCATGAGTAGAATAGGAATGAGAGGCCAGGTATGGAAGGTCACCAGGACGGAGAACCCGCATGCCTAGCAACAGGCAAAACTGGGAGGACAAGTATTGTAGGGTGGGAACTCACCCCCAGGGTGGCCTTTCCTCCCCTAGCATGTTGTAGTCATGTGGTTTAGACGCCCTTAGAGGAGGAACAAGGAGGCCAGAGAAAAGCCTCATATGACTCCCATCCAAAAATGAGGTTCTGACTCACATAAAATAATCTTAGGTATAAGCCCTCAGGTCTGTTGACCACAGAGACAGAGTTTTGGTCAAACTACAGATAACATCTAGGCCTCAGTTGTGTTTCAGTTGCAGGCCCAGAAAAGGGTGTGTGTGTTGGGGTGGGGGGTGGTGACACACCATGGCTGACATCAGGACTAGCTGCATGACTAATGATCCCTTGCCCTAGTGCAGACCAATCAGTGGAGACCACCACCCTGAGGAGACACACCTGTAAAGCTGATGAATATTCTATTGAGATCCTCCCCTGAGACCTCAGATAAAAACCCTTAAGACAGTGATGGTGAACCTTTTGAGCTCTGCATGTCAGCATTTTGAAAAACCCTAACTTAACTCTGGTGCCATGTCACATATAGAAATTTTTTGATATTTGCAACCATAGTAAAACAAAGCCTTATATTTTTGATATTTATTTTATATATTTAAATGCCATTTAACAAAGAAAAATCAACCAAAAAAATGAGTTCGCGTGTCACCTCTGACACGCGTGTCATAGGTTCGCCATCACTGCCTTAAGAGAAGGACCCAGTCCTCTCTCTTTCTTTCTCTTTCTCTCTCTCTCTCTCTCTCTCTCTCTCTTGCTCTTTCCTGCCTGCACCTTTCCTCCTCTCCTTCTTAGCTGAACTGAAGGACTGAGGTCTAATATCTGGTGCCATTTTGCTGTTAACAAAAAGGATTAACATTTGTTTTTCACCTACTAACTGTCAAGCACCTATGTAAGTATTATCTAATTTAATTGTACCACAATCCTATGTAGGTATTATTAACCTTATGAAAACTCAAGATGCTATAATAGTTTCAATACAGCCCATAAAAAAAGTACCAGCCATTTTTTTTGTAGACTATTTTTCAAAGTGTGGACTGTGTGTTTCTGGGTGGTCCAAAATGCAGGCAAGCTGTGTCCCAATGAACTCACATCTTGTATCAGGATAAGGTGAGGGTTTAGCACAGAGTGGTTTCCGCCTACCTCCCCAACTCCATGTTGAGCCCCTTTATCCCACCCCACAGTTTGCTCGAGGCCTATGGCCTTTTCTTTCCTGGAAGAGGAAGAGTTCTTTTCAAGCAAAATGCTTTTCCATTTATTTCCTTTGTGGGGGTGAAGAAGGAATTTCCCCTCTCTCCTCTTATTCTTTAGGTCTAAGCCTGAAATATCAACTCCACAAAAGGTCTTAAAGAACCATTCCTATTTTAGTGGATCCTCACCCTTACTTTCTTAACATTTGCACTATTTCCTCCAAAGAATGTATTGTAATTTTAAGTGTGTTGTTTATAGTACGTTAAGCAAAGATAGAACTGAACAGTGTACCTGGGACTCACACAGTGCTTTGCACTGACTAATTTCTCTGTTGAACAGGGGAATATTGACTCTGAGAGGTTTTATTCTGGAAATTTCCCAGCTCAAGTCTGAGAATATTGTTATTAAGGCAATTCCAAGCCTGAAAAAAGGTAATGTCATGAATTCAGCTTTGTACTGAAATAAATAAGGAAGCTTATTCTCAGGGCCATAAAACAAGAGAAGAAACAGGAGTGGAAAAGCATGCAGACATAAATCATGTGCAGAACCAGGTTTAATGCCCTCTCCCTTTGAGCATAAAATAATAGTGCTCCTCTGGGCTTCATTAGAACTCAGTAAGGCCAAGTGGATGAGTAGAGTGAATGACAATGATACTCTGCCCAGGTCCCTTTAGCACCCACACTCCCACCCCCTTAAGCTTTCTTTTGCTTCCCAAAGTCAGCACCTGGGCTTCTTTTATGGAGGATTGAGCCTGGGCTGCTAGCGGCTGCTTTGCTGGCAGCACAGAGAGTGGGAGATGTCTGGAAATAACCACCACCCACTCCTTTAACCCATGACTGAGAGGTTGGGGAGTATGAAAGCACTGGGCCCCTCACCTCAGGACAGGAGTCCCTGACTTGATCAGGTTGGAGTCATGATGGCTGGATGCACCATTGCTTGGCTTCCTCCTTTTCTCTGCCCCTGGTCTTCCCTCTTCCTTAGGGATTTCTCCTGGGAGCATTGCCCTATTAAGTTACATGCACTCAAATTCTGGAAACCTCAGCTTAAGATCTACTGCTGGAGAACTAATCTTAAGACAGTGGGACAGATGTTTTTAGAATTTTCCCTCTTAATCAGTAAGCACAGATTGACTATTTATAATGCACTGTAGAGAAACAGAGATCATTATAAGAACAAAAAAATAGCAAAATAAAGTTCTGTAACCATGAAAGTTAATAGCTGTCCAAGTAGTTTAATGCAGCAAGAATGAAGGCACATTGGGGACAGGGAATGGCAGTTAAAGATGGGCTAGGAAGTGTCACTTGAGGCCAGATTATGATAGGTATTGAAGTGATGCTAGGAAATTTAAAAAAGAAAAAAAAAAACCTAACAAAGAAATCGAGCCCTTACAATTGCTCTCCATTTAATCCTCACAAAAACCTTATGAAGGAGATACTGTTATTATCCTCATTTTGTAACTAAGAGAATCATAGGGACACCTACAAAGAGCTAGGATCTAAACCCAGGTTTGTCTGATTTCCAAGCACATGGGTTTTCTGTTCTACAGAAAATGGGAAGTAAAATATCATCCTTAACCAATAGCTCTAGTGCAAAGTCTGGATTGGACTGGGGAAGGAATAGACTCCAAAATGAGCTCATTCCCATCTCTATTTTTAAAAAAAAAAAATATTTTATGAGGCCGCAACGGCCCTGGTGAGGTTGGGGAAAAAAGGAGACATATGTAATACTCTTTGTAATACTTTAAGAAATAAAAATTTTAAAAAAATATATATTTTATTGATTTTTCACAGAGAGAGGTAGAGAGTTAGAAACATCAATGAGAGAGAAACATCAATCAGCTGACTCCTGCACACCTCCTACTGGGGATGTGCCCGCAACCAAGGTACATGCCCCTGGCCGCAATCGAACCCGGGACCCTTCAGTCCACAGGCAGACGCTCTATCCACTGAGCCAAATCAGTTAGGGCTCCCATCTCTATTGCAGTAGTCTTTTTGAAGTGATGATGGGGACCTGGACCAGAGCAATGGTGGTAGGGATATAAAGAAACTGGATGATTTAAACACATCTGTGTTGCTTGAAACTCAATCGCATTACCCAGGTCAGACTGTTGGTTTGATTCAGCTCTAGGTCACAAGTATATTCCTACTGCGTTAGAGGGCAATAGAATTCATTCATTCAGTAAATATTCAACACTCACTATATTTATAAGAAACTGTGTGCTGGGTGATACCAATTAGGGGACATTAATGGGAAAATGTCTCAAAGCCTACATACTCCTATTGAGTCAATAACCCTTTTAGGTTGTATCAGAACCAATGGATATTCAGAAATCAAAACATGGATACATTTCTTGTTCTGTTAAGGTTGTTTAAAGCCAAGAAGATCATAAAAATTATGAGTTCTTATCCTAATTTCAAAGGGACAACTAAGAACCTTGTGGAGAGCGGCTAGAGCGTTTGGACAGGTTCAAGCCTCGGACTAAAGAGAGGGCACGGTCCTCTCATGGCAAAGCCACGTGCAGGTCCCCCACAATTATAGCCAAAGGCTATGGTTGTAAGCTTGACCTTATGGTCCGAACCTGTGGTCCCAGGTGGCTGAGTGATGTGGGCTGCAGGAGGTGCAGCAAGTGCTGCCAAAACAAAGCTTGATAGAGTTCTCAGGTGCATGTAATTAAGTAGATTCGAAACTGGCAAGAACATTGTAAACATCTTGACCATGCCCTTGCTTTGCCTCATGGGATCTGACTATAAAATAAAGACTCGGCTTTCAGGCTGTGGCACTGTCTCTCCATCCGAGAACAGTGTCCCACCTGGCCCCAGCTATATTCTCTTGTCTGTTTTCTTTAATCCTTCACCGCCCCTCCTCAAGTTCACCACTGGCTGTGCTGAGTGAGGTTCAAACCTGTTCTGTTGCTTTTTGTTTTTCGTAGCCAAATTCTTAAGCTTATATACTAAAAAGGTACCTTTTGTCTGACCAGTGTGGCTCATGGTTGAACATCAACCAATGAACCAGGATATCACAGTTTAATTCTCAGTCAGGGCACATGCCCAGGTTGTGGGCTCGAACCCCAGTAGCGGATGTGAAGGAGGCAGCCAACCAATGATTCTCTTTCATCATTGATGTTTTTATCTCTCTCTCCCTCTTCTCCCCTTCCTCTCTGAAAGATATATATATAATTTAAAACACCTATTTTTTAAAAATTTTATCCCACCTATACACGTAACCATGTCTGAAATAACCTACTTACAAATATAGTTCAGCATCTTTATAGTAGTAAAAAATTGTAAAGAACCTAAAAGTCCATTAACAGGTGAACAGCTATATAAATATGATATAGCCATTCAATGGAATATTATACAGCTGTTCAACTCTTCACTGTATATTCCTTCCTGGAAGGATTTTAAAAAAGTTTCTGAAGTGTTTATCCTTGGGAGGACAGTTTTTTTCATTTAACACAATTTCACTGATTTTCTGACATGTATTATTTTTACATAAAATGATTTAACTGGCAGTATGGTTATAGGGTTTTTCTCTCTATGCTTATCATTAAGGAAACATATCCACTTTTTTTTTTTTAAGCCATCGCTGGCTATCTTTGTCTGTTTAGGAGACATTATTAACTGGGGCCATGATCTGCATAGGCCAAGGTTTATTAGCCCAAGGTTTATTTTATTCAGATTGTACCTTTTCTGGAACATTTTGAATCCAACTTTATTGCTTTAAAATGAAAGATCCTTTGCTCTATAATTCATCCATGTGTCATTTCTTCAAGTTCTAGTAAAATGCGTATGAAAGGCCTGGGCTTTTCACAAGCATTTTTCATGCTGCTTAAGGGCACGATTCCCTGGGCCTGGACTCTGTTCATTAAGAGAGGAGGCAATAAGATGCTTTGTTCTCTTGTTACGGTGACAGAAGTAAATAGCATAAAGAGATAATAAATTTTCATGAGGATCCAAACACAAAAGCAGTTGGTGAGAAATCACATTTCTATAAGTAATCTACCAGGTCTCTCCAAAGTGTATTACCGTTTCATTTGTGTATGTGATCCCTGATTTTGAAGGATTGGTGAGGTTAATTTACAGAATGAAATTAATAGGCTATTTTACACAAATGGATAATAAAGTAGAGATGAACACCTTTTGGAGTTAATTTAATTTAGCTTATATTGTATCTTCATGTAACATTTTCTTCTTAATTTTACATGAAATTACCTTATCTTTATGCTTCCAATTAATTTCTCTTCTCAAGATATGTTTAACTTTTCTTCTTTTTTGGCTTATATAAAAAGTGAGGAGAAGGTAATGACAGGAAGCCAACGGAGAGGAGCAAGCACATGTTCTTCCTCAGCCTCCTTGTCTCCCTCTAGCATCCTTCACTGGCAGACTTTTAACAAGGAGCAGGGAGGGGCTGGTAGAGAAATGCTTGCAGAGTCCCAGTCCCAGTGTCATAAGCAGAGTGTGGAAGAATGTATTTGGAACCGAGAGAATATATAATTTTTAAATTAAACCTATATGAAATTTTATTTTTAATGCATCTAATTAATAGGAGTTATAAAAGCCCTTTCCACTCATTTTTTCTTTTCTACATATGGAATATGAGATATAGGTAATTTAAAATAACATCCAACCAACTTTTTGAGCACCCACGCAGCACTATATATTAGGCCCTGGGAGATTTATATTGTCTATTATGTAAAAGTTAAATACAAGGACTAAAGGATGGACAATTCCTGTTCTCATGGATTTTGGGGGGGAAAAAAAATACCTTTTTTTTTTTTTTTTTAACAGCACTCACTATGTTTCGAGTAATAAGCTTAGATTGAGAACAATCCCACGAGCATAAATTCCTGTGGCAGCTACTGGTTATGAAAAGATTCCTTATCTGCTTTAGAGGAATACCTCAAGGGAAGAGTTATTACCTTTTTCTTCTATCATGAAAATGATTCTTCTAATTTCATGCAACGGTATTAAACTATTAACAGAGTATTATCTGCAACCTATTTAACAGCTAATGTTAAAATCAAATTATACACAAAGCATGAACTTTTAAGTTTTTAAAAATATAATTGGTGTTTAATTAGCTAAAAAAGGTAAAGTTTAAAAATATATTCTGGAGTAGATTGATTCATTATCAAAGATTGACTTTTCTATTCTATTTAAATGTAAGAGAATTATGCCTTGCCTTGTGACATTTCTCATCTTTATTGCCTTCCTCTGGCTTAAAAAAAAAAAAAATCACAACCCCTTCAGCAAGCTAGGAAACATACAAGTTTGTTTTCTGAATGAATAGAAACAAAATATTAGCTAAAAATTAGAGTCTGAATCATCTTCACTTGAATATATATTTTATTTAGGATGTTGCAACACTAACACCATGTTAATAAACCATCACAAATTTGTACCGAGAAGCACACAATCTTTAAAATGTGCTGTTTTTTCACAAGTGATTTAAGTAGAGTATTATTATTACTTGGTACTAGAGTCAAAGACGACTTTTAGCTTCTTCAGCTTTGGGGTATCTAGTAACATCGAAATGATTGTCTAGTCAGGCAGAGGAAAGAAATTCAAAAGCAGTTTCTTTTTCTTCTGATAGTTCCTTTGCAGTAAGATCCATCTTCTCACGTGAGAAATCATTAATAGGGAGACCTTCAACAATCTTCCATGTCTTATTCTGTTTGAAAATAATTGCAAATAAGAGATTTACAATTACTGATCCTCTAGCAAGTAACAACTTAGTTTGAACTTCAATCTAGAGAGTGTCTGTTTTAAAGTCTGATTCTAAAGAAGCAAATCAAAACCTAGATCTTAATTGACAGATAATTTTGATACAAACTCAACACTTGATTTTAAAACTTATTGACTGTAGAAAAAAACTGTTTAAATGAGGATTAATTAGCAGACAAAAAAACTAATGATTTTATAATTACAATAAACAGCAACAATATTGAGAACTTTTGCTTCATTTAGAAGATAGTACTTGTAGGTATCCAATATTAGAGGCATAACAAAATATATCTAGTGGGAGGAGTTGAATCTTGCTTTCCAGATTAATTTCAGTCTTTTGTTGATCTGAAGTTGTGCTACATACGACTTTAAAGCTGAGAACATTTTCTAATTTAGTAACGGGACAATTTTCTAGATTACATTATGCCATCCTATATAATAAAAGCCTAATATGCAAATCGACCAAACAGCAGAAAGACCGGTGGAAGGACCAGTCACTATGACGCACACTGACCACCAGGGGGCAGACCCTCAATGCAGGAGCTGCCCCCAGCCCGCAGGCCTCAGGCCAGCCAAGGTGGGGGCCCCCCAATTGCCCCACAGAGGAAGGCAACTGGCAGGGGGGTGGGGGTGGGGAGTTTGGAGGGTGGGGCCGGCGAGTGGCTGGCCAGGCACCGCCCACTTGCTGCTCTCCCCCTTGCCCCCGAGTTGTCCCACAGATTGGCCCTGACTGCTGGCCAGGCCTAGGGACCCTACCCATGCACGAATTTTGTGCGTTTGGCCTCTAATTATTAATAAAAACATACAATTACTTTCCCAGTAGGAAAAGGGGGAAATAACTCCCAAATACCTTACCTTGATTGTAACAGGGAACGAGTACAGCAGATCATCGGGAACACCGTAGGAGTTGCCGTCAGAGATAATGCCCATGGACACGAACTCTCCCTGAAAAAACAATGATTTTTACATTCTCATGGTGCTTAGGAATTAGTTTATATAACCAACTAACACATGGACTAATGAAATTAAAACAGGTGACACATTCTTACTATATGCATAACTTCATTACTGTATAAGGAACCATCACCAGGCACTTCTATGACAAGGTAACTTTCTTGGATATTATCTCATTCCACTCTTCCAATCAATGTGTGAAGTAGGTCCAAGAAAGAAAATCCTCATTTCATAAATGATGAAACTATGACCCAATATAGGCTTTAAGATGAAAAAAATGTCTCCCCTACCATGTGTGCTAGGTACTTTATATATATATATATATATATATATATCTCACTTATCCCTCACAACCCATGTAAAAGATGACAAGACAGCTCAGAAAGGTTAGATAACTTCCCCAGGGTTACTCAGCTAGTGGACAGCTAAGCCAGGATATGAACCTAACCTGCCTGACTGCTAAGGTTATGTGCTTGCACATTACAGCATAGAGGACAAAAGTGAAAAAAAGGCCTGTGCAAACCACTGAGTCCTCACCTCTGGGGTTCCAAACCAGATGTCCCTGATGTGGTCACAGATGGCTTTCGCAGCAGACATCGCACTGGATAGTTTTCGAGCCTTGATGACAGCAGCGCCACGCTGCTGCACAGTCTGGGTGCAAAGACAGCAGTGTTACTTGCAACTACCCAATGTTGGCCTTACTAACCCATTTTAGTTATAAGTACCAGTCTTTTTAAAAAAGAGAAAACTACAAATCTCCACAGAGTTTACTATATTTCATTCAAAAAATTTGATCTCTGTATAAAGATAACCAGATGACTATCAATGCTGGCTACCACGCAACAGATTAGATCAGAATGGATCATGACTGGCGTAGTAGGACCCCAAAACAAAGTGTGCAGTCATTAGACAACTGCACAAGACCTGCTCTCCTTGTGTCCCTCCCTCCCCCGAGCCCTGGGGCACACGCAGGTCAGTAATGTGGCGTCTCTGAGTTCTTTATGCTTGGCTGTTATGCAAGCTCCCAGATTTTTCTTACTGTGATGAATTCTCCCTTGAGCCAGCTGTCATTTTTCAGAGCTTCATAAACACCAACTTCTTTTCCTTGCAGTTTCACTTTGGCATGGTTGACATCTGGATACTGAGTTGAGGAATGGTTTCCCCAGATAATGACATTCTTTACATCCTCAGAAGTCACACCAAGTTTAAGAGCAATCTAGTTAAACAGAAAACAAATACATTACTTACATAAGGTTTTTCATTTCAAACTGTGACCTGTTTGTTTAAGAGTAGAGAGCATCATACAGTTTGTGGTTAACTTATTAGTATAGAGGGTTTATCAAATATAAAACACAAAGCAAGAGGTGAATATTGCTTGAATATGTAAATATGACCCTAGTTTCGTTGTTATTACTTACTTAGAGACTTGCCTTAGCACTTCTGAGCAATTAGGTATTTAGAAAGTTTCTATTTGGCTGAAATGTTTATTATACACCATATGTAAATGAACTAATTTTCAAATATTCCTAAATATGAAAATTTTAGAGTTAGAAGGGACTTAGATGAACAAAGTCTGATTGTCCTGGTTTTACAGACTAGGAAACTGAAGGAAAGAGTTTAAAATAACAAAATGCTAAAATTATAAACAGATGTAACAATCTCTAGCTGTAAGTTCAGAAAGCACTTTAGAATCCCGTAGGCCTTGTGGTTACATGAACATCAATTATATAGTACAGTGACCACAGAAAGGGTTTAAAAGTTATGTTTTGAAAGATTTAAGTAAAACCAGTTGTTTGATTTCCCTGATAAGGTAATATGCAGAAAAAGCATTATGGTTAGTTATATGCATAATTTGTTCCTAATTAGACAGAAGAATTTATGATGAACCAGAAAGAAATGTTGCAAAAAGGAATTTTTAAAAGCTGATATGTTAGGATGACACTGTGGGAGATTTTTCTTTCCTTATTATAATCATGGGAGAAAAAAAAAACAATTGTGTCAGAGTCCATAGCTTTTGAATATTAAATAAAAGCAGCACTGCATCAAAGTTCCTTTTGAGCATTAACCATATAAGAAAGGGAAAACACTTTCGTATTTTAAAGAAATTTTAAAAACAAGGATGGTAATAGCCCCAGACTGGAAACAACCCCAAAATCTTTGAAGAGCAGTTAAACAAACGGTGGAACCTCCACACAATGGAAGAAACAGAGTAAATGGAAAAATAAGTGTAAGTGGAACATACAACAACTTGGATGGATATTAAAGGCATTAAACTGAGTGAATAAAAGCTAATCTCAAAAGATTACTTGCCCCATGATTCCATTTTTGTAACATTCTCAAAATGACACAGTTACAGAGATGGAGAACAGATAAATGTCGGGCTTAGAAAAGGAGAGGGAGGGTATAACTATAACAAGCAGCATAAAGAGGTTTTCTGTGTTTTTAGGAGTTCTTTTGTGGATTATGGGACAGTTCTGTGTTTTGACTATGGTGGTTATTTATAGTAATCTATATATGTGATTAAAGGTCATAGAATCATTCATAAAGACATACAAAAAGGTAAGCACTGCAGAAATCTGAGTGACTCGTTAGCGGTAATGTGTGTAGTCTAGTTAATCTCCTGCTTTAATAATGCCATAGAGTTATGTAAGATGGCACCACTGAGTAAAGCCCGTGATAGGTACATGGGATTCTCTGTACTATTTTTGCAACTTCTTCTGCGTCTATAATTATTCCAAAATTAGAAAGTAAAAAAACAAACAATAAAAACAACACAAACAATTAACCAAACAAAAAAATAAGGATGAAAAAGGCCATTACCTAAAATGTTTACAATGACTTTACTATTCTCACACTAATTTACTAAGTTAAGAAGTAAATTGTCTTTACTTTCATTATGACCCTTAAAATAAGTTGAGACTGCTTTAAATAAATGTTTTTTTAAATATATTTTTATTGATTTCAGAGAGGATGGGAAAGGGAAAGATAGAAACATGAATGATGAGGGATAATCATTGATTGGCTGCCTCCTGCACGCCCCCTACTGGGGATTGAGCCCACAACCAGGCATGTGCCCTTGACTGGAATCAAACCTGGGACCCTTAAGTCCGTAGGCCGATGCTCTATTCACTGAGTAAAACCAGCTAGGGCTTTAAAAATATTTTTTAATTGATTGATTTTAGAGACAGAGAGGGAGGCGGGAGGGAGAGAACAGGAGGGGGCGTGAGAGAGGGACACCAATTGGTTACCTTCTGGAGAATGAACTCCAAACCCAGATATGTGCCCTGACCGGCAACCTTTTGGTGCATAAGACAACACTCAACCAACTGAGCCACTCTAGCTGGGCTCATTGGTTGATTCTTATATGTGCCCTGACTGGGGATCGAACCCACAACCCTGGCATATCAGGACGACGCTCTAACACTAATCTACCCCACTAGTGCGAGGAGCCCGTTTTCTTAAATCTTAAAATAGTTAGATAATTTTAAGAATTAACTTAGGATCATTATGGATTTTTTACTTTTTAAATTACTTCTGATCTAAACCCTGCTTCATCTAGAGTTCTGCAAGTATTAACTATCAGTCTTCAGGAATTAGCTGGATGGCTGGTTTCTGGGGTACCCAGCTACTGACCTGCTTCCTGGCTGGGGTAGAGTGGTGTGCCATGCAATGAGTACCATTTTCTCTGTGTGCCATGATCTGAAAGGACTTGGGAAGAACTGCCCTATTTATATTTAGCTGTCATTGTAGAGAAAAAGGAAAATTTATACCTGGGCAAGTAACCCAAGATGTATATTCTCAAGAACTCAGAACATTCTGTTGAATGTCAGCTTCAGCTGCTCCGAAGTACAGTGAAGACCCACTGCCTCTAGGCCTCTCCTCCCCACATGAGGTTCCTCTTGCTTCTTCTGCCCTGTTGCCTGCCCGCCTCCTCTTGTTCTTTTGATCTCTTGAGCTAATCCACTTCTGTCAGGACACCAAAGTCCAGTACTTGGCACCCAGCAGATGTAAATTCTGAATATCATTCATGTCAGAGCTGGTTTAAATTAACATGTATGCAGGACAGCAGTTTCTTGTTCCCTTACACACTTTTGTACCTGCCACACAGATCTATTAAATAGTTTTTTACTAATTCTCCAGCCCTAGCAATTTTCTTCCTCTGATGCCAGCTAACTGGTTTCACTGCCAAATTACCTTGTCAGCAGACACATAAGCAGTTCTGGGTTGCAAATACACAGGGGAGTTCTGCAGGTGATAAACAACTGCTGGGAAGCTAAGTCCTCTGAATTCCAAAACAAATCATGTATGACTAGTAACCATTCACGTAAGAAAAATTCCTCTTTGGGTTTGTTATTTGTCACTGGATTAAAGAAGAAACTGCTTCTTCAGCAACTTTCTAAAAGTCGTCACTGTGCCAGGCTGGCATGCTGAACACTTGCCAAAAGTTAAAGTTTGATGAGACAGCTTCTTCTTCCCTCTTTCCTCATTCAGACTTTCACCCCTACAAGGAAAATGGTTTCAGGCACTGGGACAAAGTGTCACTTAGTAGTACCTTTGCAAGCAGTATTTTCCAGTGCCTGCCTCCATCAAGGCCTCAGGTGAAACAGCAAAGATGAGAAATTTGTTGGTGGTGTCATTTTACCTTTTTCTCCTTCTTACAATGAAATTAAGTAACCATCCAGAATCTACAACGGCAACACCTATATCTTTTCCTTAATTGTGAAACAGTACATGTTCTAAGGCACCCAAATTAGAGGCCATGCCACTCTTCTGGGCTAGTGTCTATAGTACCCAAATCCCAGGCCTCCAGTCATTCAAATTCCTATTCCTTCCCAGCCACCAGACTCTGGCTAAATAATAAGGAATAAGACCCAGCCCACAGCCTAAATCTTCTAGGAATTATTTGCAATTTAAGTTTGTTATCCAAGAACCTTCTAAATTAACTGGAATATTCAGGGAGATATTTCTGAGGTATGGCTCTTCTCCACTCTTGCATATATCCCTCTTAATAATACTAAAAATTAATAGCAGCCAACCTTTATCGAGTTTTATAATGTGACAGGCACCACCATAAGGGCTTAACATAGATCTTATCTCATTTTACCCATATAACTACTCTGAGATAGATACAATTATTATTCCATTTTATGGCTTGAATATACTTTCTCAAGATGACACAGCTAGTAAGTTGACGTAGGTCACTTGATCCCATTATGTAAGAATACACACAAGGGTTTGAACTTAGGCAAATCTAGATGGCAGCATCATTTATTAGCTATATGACTTTACGCAGGTTCCCTGACTTTCCTGGGATAAAGAGGGAACATCTATAATACTTTCAACAATAAAGATAAAATTTAAAAAAACAATCAAATGGCAAATTACATGTAAAGTATTTAGCTTAGAGTAGAAGTTTAACAAATTATCTTCTCCTTCCCTGGTCTGAAAGATCAATTCTCAGCATACAGCAGACCTCACATCATCTTTTGGTAAAAATAGTTTTCTTGAAACTAAACAAAGTTGTCTTCTCTAGAAGAGGACTACACTCATATACCTACCTGGCAGTGATGACCTGTGGAGAAGGAGGGATGGCCAGAAAATGACTGGGGAAGAGAAAGAGCTTATGTCCCAGAACTAGAATTTTGCCATGACCTCTAGGCACCAGCATCGTCTAGATCTGAGAAAGCCCAGGAAACCAGCACAGATGAGTGGCATGGCCTTTAATTTTTAAAAAAGCTATGGCTAATACCCAGGTTACTGAATCCTTGGCATAATGTAAGGCTTCAAGGGGTAAGAAAAAAATGATAATTAAAACTTAGTGAAGTAGTGAAAAGTAGGAAATTTTATGGAAACATATAGAATATTAAAAAGACAAAATTAAAAATGAGAATATAAAATTAACAATTAAAAACCTGAACTTGATTGCTTGGTTATAGGGGAAAAGGAAGCAGAACCACCCAAATACATAAAGCTAAAGATTTCATTTTACAATCTCCTTTATATCTGACAAAAAACAAAACAAAACCCTAAATTATGTACCATCATGTGAATTATCTATACTAGTGAATACTTTTAAACCACTATCTTAAGAGGACATTAGCATCCACATTTAATTATAGGTAGCAAATGAGATATACTTGAGAAAATTAAGTAGGAAGTTTAGCTCTGGTCCTTATAAGACCAGTTTTAAAGACTCCCTAACAAATTGGAATAGGTTCCTACTAAGCAAAAACAACAAAAAAGCACAAACTAAGCTTCATCGCCTTTAAAAGTGAGAGGAAAGCCCGGCCAGGTGTGGCTCAGTGGTTGAGCATCGACCTATGAACCAGAAGATCACGGGTCCATTCCCGGCCAGCGTACATGCCTGGATTGCAGCTCGCTCCCCAGAGTGGGGTGTACAGGAGGCAGCAGATTAATGATTCTCTCCCATCACTCATGTTTCTATCTTTCTTTCCCTCTCCCTTCCTCTCTGAAATTAATAAAAATATATTTTTAAAAATATAAAAAAACAAAAAGTGAGAGAAAAAGGTTTTATAAAGTTGAACATTCATGAAACTTTAAAAGGCATTTTTCTTACCTGAGCTTTGGCTCGGTTATGATCCAAACGAGTCAAGCAACTGAAGTTCTCCTTGGGGATGGATGGAGCCGACTTAGAGGCAGTCAAGCAGTTGGTATTGGCTGGGTTTCCCACCACGATGACCTAGGATATAATCCATTACAGCCGTTATAGACCATATTCTGCTTAACTAAACTGTCTTAGCATGACTGACAAACGTGTAACATGTTGCCTTTGTATCAAGTTTGTGCCAGCTAAATATGTAGTTAACAGTTTAGCTTCTTGTAGGTTTCTATCCTCCCTTCTGAAAACTTTTTTCCCCCCTTGTTAGGATACCCTGTGACTACTGAAAACATTTCTTTAATAAAACCACCATTATATCTATATATATCTATATGTATCTATATATCTATCTATCTATCACTTTTCAGGTAGCGCTGCTGTCCAAGATCTAAGGTACATGTCTTTCTGTTTTGTTTTGTGCCAAAATAGATAGCATTTATCTACTTGTCACAAAGAAAAAGTAATCTAAGGCTCTATCTCTGAGTTTGATTTATTGATAAAATTTTCCTTCTTATAAAAGTAGTCCAAGAAAGAAATTCTACTCAAGCAGTTTACTTTCGGACAATGATTTGTTTTTATGAATGAAAAGTGTTTTTCAATCTTGCTAATCCTATGAATTAATGGAGATATTTGCCAAAATACAGATTTCCAAGTCCCATCCATTCTGTATCTACTGAATCAATCTTTAGGAAAAAGCATTTTAGGCTTTTTTTTTTTTTTTTTAAATAGGGGAGACATGGGATACAATGAATTACAATACAGTATAGGAAAATGTATACAGGGACTTTTAAGTTTTAAAAATCTCTAATGAAATGATCATTTTAAAAAACAGTGGCCTGGCTGGTGTGGCTTAGTGGTTGAGCATCGACCTATTAACCAGGAGGTCATGGTTCAATTCCTGGTCAGGGCACATGCCCTGATTACAGGCTCGATCCCCAGTAGGGGGTGTGCAGGAGGCAGTTGATCAATGATTCTCTCTCATCATTGATGTTTCTTTCTCTTTCTCCCTCTCCCTTCCTTTCTGAAATAAAAAATATATATTAAAAACACCAAAACTGTGAAATAATATCAAACTTAGAGAAAAGATGAAAGCATATTAAAGAGACTAACTCCCACATCTCCTTTACCCAGATGCTCTAATTTGCTCTATTTCTCTCCCTCTCTTTACCCCACCCCCATCCCTTAGTGTTTTATTTTTGGCCCACTTGAGAGTAAGCTGCAGACATGATATCTTATGCCCCTAAGTATTCCATTTCAGTGCGTATTTCCCCCAAAAGGACACTTGGCTGAAGGGCGACTGTGTAAATAGTACTACAACTCCAAGCAGCCTAGATTTTAGCAATCCAAACAACCTTATAATTTTATGAACCAATGTCACCCCAATAAATTAAATTAAAAAACAAACAAGTAACCTTGTAATTTTTTACTAAGAGATCTTTGGATTTCTACTCAGCTCATCTCTATTATTTTCTGCTAATGATTACAGAAAATAAAAGTTAATTATTTAAAATGAAGTGTACAGAAAGCAATCAGATGTCTATGAAGTATTATAATAGAATATTATAACTCGCAACTTTAAAAATCTTATAAATTTCTTTTACCTTTCTCTGAAGTCAGAATACAGAAGTAGTATATCAAAATCAACAAAACCTCTAACCAACAAGCCTTCTGCTCTTGGTAAAAGGAGGCTTTCTTGCAATATCAAGGCAAATTTAGGAACTAAAATAGTTTGATCATAAGGAGAACAGAAAGTCATACTGACTCAACTCCTCAAGACAAGCATATCACTGAATGGAGAAAATCTGAGCATTGAGAAGCTACCATCTCCTATTGCTAAGAATGCAGTTTACAGTCACCTCCCTCTACAATCACACACAACCCAAATGTCTGAACAAATATTCCCAGTTAAAAGGCACCAGAAAATTCTGTGCCTTGTGGATTTACAAAATAATATTAAAGTTACAAGTAACAGTAATAGGCAAAATATTTTCAAGCACATCTAAATATAGATTTCTACACCATCAGAGGAAAATCCAGAAAGGGAGAGCTTATCAAGCAAAACTCTGTATCTGTATTTACTGGCTATTGCATAGACTGGGGGTGGGAAGCAAATAATTTTGTTGAACTTTAATGTTGAGAGCAGAAGTTTCAAATGCTAATAATGAAAAGCCCTATCAAATACTACTGCACTGGTCACCTTAACTGACTTCTTGGCATATTTGTCCAAGGCGGCACCCTGGGATTTGAAGATTTTCACATTAGCCTTGAGTAAATCTTTCCTCTCCATGCCATCCCTTCTTGGCATGGAGCCCACAAGAACAGCCACATCCAAGTCTTTGAAGGCAACCTCTTCTTTATCCGTTGCGATGACATCTGTGAACAACATGGCAATAAATATGCAAATACTTAAACACCAAAGTCTGAGGTTTTCTTTTTCATATTGAATCTATCCAGTAACTCCTTCACTCTGTAGCAAATGTTTCTTTTACATGTCACATTGATAAAAAGTTTTAGGGGCCTAAGAAAGACAATTTAGAATTCAACATTAACACCAGCAGAAATGTCAATATGTTTATTTTATTTTCCTATGTCAATAATTATCTAAATTTCAAAAATTATGATACAAAGGTATAGTACGATAACTTTCAAGGCAACATTTGTTATTCAGGCTAATAACCACAGATAACACACACAAAAAAATTAATTCACCTAATCTGTAAGTTAAAATTACTTTAAGTATTAAAAGTAATTAAAAAGGTCATGACTAGAGTTATTGACTGAATGTTTGTGTCCTCTACAAAATCCCTATGTTGAAACTAGCCCTCCTGTGATGGCATTAAGAGGTGAGGCCTTTGGAAGGTGATTAGGTCATGAGGGTGAAGCCTTCACAAATGGGATTAGTGTCCTTAGCAGTGCCTCATCCCTTTCACCATGCAGGGCGGTGAGAAGATGGCCATCTATGATCCAAGAATCGGTCTCTCATCAGACACCCAATCTGCTGGCTCTTTGTTCCCTGACTTCCCAGCCTCCAGAGCTGTGAGAAATAAGTTTCTGTAGTTTATAAACCTCTCAGTCTATAGTATTTTTGTTAAAACAGCCCAAATGGACTAAGACAACCAGGATTAAGCATACATTTTTAGATTAGTGAACCCTTGTCACAGTCAGGCTGCTAGAAGCCCCTAAATAGGTATATGTATGAACTCTAGATGGAGAAAAATAAATCCATCTTTTTCCCAGCCATACATTTTTATTTGCTGAGCCTTCCCTTCCTGTCATACTCACAGTTGAGCAAGGACAAGCTGACTGTAACCTGGGCCCATTAGAGAGCAGAAGGAACTCATCAGAGAAAGGAATAAAAATGGGAAAAAAGCAACAGAGGAAGTTGATTTGTAAACAGGTGAAGAAAGGGAGCCAGCTGAACAGCTTGGGTAGGGTAATGTGCTTTCTTACATAATTGTGCAACCTAATGATTTCGATGGCAGTATCCTTTCTAATAAATGTTTATTGAACATATACATGAATTCTGAACATGGCTTCCTTGGGTATATATTTTGCTTTGTGCAAACTTTTACAAGAGTATTATTAATTAAATCCTCATCAAAAGAAAAAGATCATGATAAAGGTAAAGCTAAACAGTCAAATTAGTTTATGATTTGACTTAATATTTTAATAAACTTTCAATCAAGATTTCTGTCTTACATTTATATAATAGTTCAATGATTCTCAAAGGCTCTTTCTTATCAGAACCTTGGTGGACTTTTTCAAACTATGTAGTAGATGATTATAACAATTTATACTATATCTCATCAGATGACTGGCAGATGGGATGGGACTATCTATATATGAGGGATCAACCCATTTCCAGCCACATAGCAGCATATGGCTCTGGAAGTCAGAGTTAAAGAAAGTTCTCCATTACAGGATGCTACTATTACTATTTAAATAAGAACACAGTGTAGACAATTTCAGGTGTACAACCCTTGTGCAATACTATACTTAATTAGTAAAATCTATAATAATAAAAGTATAATATGCTAATTAGACTTGACGCCCTTCTGGACGAAGCTGGGGCTGTGAGGGAAGCCCGGATCCCAGGTGCCAGAGGGAAGCCAGCAGCCGGGGAAGGAAGGCCTACTCTAGCACGAATTTCATGCATCGGGCCTCTAGTAAGTTATATATAAGCTTGGTGGATAAAAGTATAGTCTTTTACTTTACACTGGTTATTTCTCGCTTTTACCCTTATTTATTCTTGGTATATAATTATACTTACTTATTTTTGATATACATCTTACCAAGTAGTTGAAATTTTAGAAACAAAACCAAACAACGTTTATGAAATAATTTCTAATTGACAGGTTAACAAAAATCTGAAATCTAGTTTTTGAAAGACATAAAATACTAAAAAATCCCTCTTTCTTCCACTCTCTAACATACCTTTCAGGAGGGGAAGGGCACAGTCTTGCAGTTCCATTAGGACACCATCCAGGACACCCATCATGGGAGTGATATCC
The DNA here is from genome assembly GCF_000412655.1 of Myotis brandtii. Lineage (NCBI taxonomy): Eukaryota > Metazoa > Chordata > Mammalia > Chiroptera > Vespertilionidae > Myotis > Myotis brandtii. The sequence goes on from NW_005371410.1 coordinate 4,097,078, forward strand.
AACAGCACAAGAATTATAGGCTGTCAAATAAATAGCAAGTTCAGTATCTGTCAGTGTAGGTTATGTCATTTAGTCACAAAAAAAGACCTTTTAAAAGTTTTTGCTTATTTGTTGTGTATATGTGTATAATTCCCACTAATCAGTCATAATTATTTTAGGTCAGGTATCTAGTATGATGTCACTTTTGGAAAAATGAATGCTATAAAACCAGCAATGGTTGCTAACAGACATAGTAAGAGGAATCACTAATACTGAATTTTAAAGGAGAGATACATGGAATACATAAATACATGGAAGAAATATCAAACTGAAGTGACATGCCACCTGAATCTGTAGATCTGATTTGAGTTTATGGAAAGCTAAGTACAGTATTCGGCATGAAGGAAGAATTCACTATCCATGGATGAAGAAAATGGATAAATGAACACTTTAGAATGTATACATACACATTTATAGCAGTGTGCCTAGTACATTAATTGGGATTACCCATTCCTTCACCATTTAAAACTTTCTTTGCACTACATAAATGCAGGGCTTTATTGACAATCTTTTTAGTTTAAGATTTATAGGCAGTTGCCCCTACCTGGTCTTTACCAAAGACAGATCCATTTCCGATACTGTACAGCAGCGAATATGCGATTTGACCAGCTGCTCCAGTCACAAGGACTCTGACTGGTTCAGGCTGTAATGAAAGAGACCCATTAACATCTTATTAAAAAGTTCTATTTTACCCTAAAGATATTCAGGAGTTTCTCTATAGTAAGACAACAACATACTTTAAAAGTTAATGCAAAATTTTAAAGTCTCTTTGTGTGTGGATTAGTAGTAAACTAACTTATCCCAGACCTGTCCCAGGAAATACAGTATGCACAAATTAGCTAAGCAACTTCTTTAACCTGTGTCCTTTGGCTGCATATTTAGGTGGCATCATTTAACTCTTACTGTTATACTGGATTTACTTACGTAATCTCATCCATCTTTTAAAGGACATTTTACCACTAAAATAGGCCTACCAATGTTGAAGTGCATTATGTTATGATACAAACCCTGGCAGCCATTAGAACCCTACATATTCTCTCACGTAAATAACTCCCCACTTCTATCTGCTCAACGGAATCTTTTACACCAGGAAAAGGAGTGACAGTGGTTAAAATTTTCCATTCACAATGAGCCTAAAAGTTTTAATAAAATTATTAATCATGATTCAACTTATCTACTTGGTAGAGGAAAAAGAAGTCTTTATTTTTTGAGAAAAAAATAACATCTGAATTATTAGTATAATAAATTTTAATATTAAATAACAACAGCAACATGTAATGACAGCTGACAACCTGATTCCAAAGGGAAATGAATTTTAAAAGGGAGGAAGGGGGAAAAGTACAAAGAGCACACCTGTTACAATAGAGAGAAGTTGCTTTATAGATCTCAACAGACCCCAAACAAAATAGGAACATGTGTACAAAAACAACTAATATTTAAAGTGATGATCCCAAGTCATGAAAATAAATTAAGCTCAGAGAATTAAAAAGAGAAATAGTTCTATTAAAAAGAGCTAAACAAAAATGTTTGGAAACAATGGGTAAGTTTAAGTAGATGGAAAGTTCAATCAAGTGGACTATTCCTTTGACAATGCTAGGTAAATGGACGTCTACTTGACACCTCTATTTCTACTTGTCTGAGAGAAGTGGCCTACTGACTGGGATAGAAGCACTTGATTTTTTTTAATATTTAGAATTCCCTCTTCCAGAGGAGACATGCCTCTGGGATGGAAGGAGACTACCACCTTGAAGAATCTTTCTAACTTTCCAACCCTCACCTCTGAAGTTCAGGAAATAAGGGCCAAATTGTAGAGAAATGAAACTGATCATAGCAGACTATGAGTGCAATTTCTTCCTCAAACATGTGACCAGGATGGGAATGGAAAAGGAGAAAACTATGGAGGTTTCTCCCTGACTTCCCATGTCTCTTCCCCATCCATCTCTCTAAATATAGAATACGATAATTCCCCAAATAAACAAATTTTAATGCAAACACACATCTATGTTCCCAAGTAGATTTTAGATTCATAAAGAACATTGTATATGGTTACTTTCTATAATATGGCATTCACATGTTTTTAATTTTGTCATTTCCCCTTCTCCACTTGGAGTAGGTGAGAAAAAGGGAGTAAGAAATTATTCCTCTTCCCTCTTTAGAATGCAAACTCAATGACAGGGGCCTTGTCTATTTTATTTATTGTTGTATTCCAACTACCTAGAACCAATGCCCTGAACACAGTTGGAACGCAATTACTGAAGGAATAGCTGGATCTTGTAAAATTACTACCAAAAACTTGGAACTGTAAAATAATTGTTTGGAAGCAAACCTAACACACTTCAAAAAAGTATTTAAGATATTTTATTACTATATACGTTGAATACAGCATTGAGAAAGTTGGAAACTTAGTGACCACCGTAGTCCCTGGTATAGTTAGCAAAATTATTTTAGGTCACTAGTTCCAATGATATATATAGTCTTATAAATCAATGGATGGTTGAAACGGCCCCAGTGAGGTCAAGACTGCTCCAGTGAGGTTGGGACAGATAATGGGGACCAGTATAGACTGATGAACAGGGGTAGATGCAGAGGCAGAGCAA
>NW_005371410.1:4099891-4111592 GCF_000412655.1 Myotis brandtii
AAATTATATAAAAAAATAATAATAATAAAAATAAATAAATAAAAAATAAATCAATGGATGAACTGTTCTCACTTCATTTATTAAGCAATATACCACTGAACCTCTGTTATGTACCTGGTACTATTTTAGGCCAGAGGGTTAGAGAGGCAGTAGATTGTAGTAAAGAGATGGCCTTTAGACTAGACTTCTGAATTCAAATCCTGACTCCACAACTCATTAGGTGTATCGTTATGTTCCTGGCAAGTTCCCTACAGTGAAATGGAGATAATAATAGCAGCTGCTTAACAAATAAGGTAGTTGTAAGGATTAAGAATTAACATACAAAGCATTAATAACAGTGTGTAGCAGGAGCTATAATTATAGATCTGTCGCCACAGAATTTTCCTTTAAGGACTCTTATAGCCTGTGGTTTCCTATTTACATGTCTGTTATTTTCTACTAGACTGTGAACTGGAAGCGGTCCACCTTGGACTCAAAGGTGCAGTCCATAGAGTGCTCAACAAATATTTGTTGACTGAATGAAAATAAGGATTAAGAAAACTATAAACACATGCTACTTCAGCGCAAAGCAAGTTGGGATAAGAAATGAGGGGAAAGGCCTAGCTGGTTTGGCTCAATTGATACGTCAGCCTGCGGACTGAATGGTCCCAGGTTCAATTCCGGCCAAGGGCACATGCCTGGGTTGTGGGCTCAATCCCCAGTAGGGGGCGTGCAGGAGGCAGCCAATCAATGATTCTCTCTCATCATTGATGTTTCTATCTCTCTCTCCCTCTCCCTTCCTCTCTACAATCAATAAAATATATATATATATATATAAAAGAAATGAGGGGGAAGTAAATATCACTATCTGTAAAGCTTAATCTCCCAGAAAGTCAGGCAGATGGTTATAACAGAATGATGCAATCAATTTTAGGTATTAATTTTAGCTATTAAAAAGATGTGTTCACAGTATCACAGTCCTTGGTGAAGGCTCTGTGGCCAACTAATGAACAGCTAGTAATTCTACCCCAGCAGTTACCTTCTTCTGTATCTTTGAGCAAATTATTTTCACAGGTAGGTAATTCCATCTTGTTAAGAGTAGCATGAAGCCTAGTTAGTGTCTGAATGTTTGATGATCAAAAGGGAAAGAACAAACTGCACATCTGGTTCTTTCTGCTCTTCAGAACATGACTGTTGAAAAGCAGGAGGGTGGGAGATTCCCGCTGACTTTTCACAAAGTTACAGTGTGAAGACAGGTTACTATTCTTTGCTTAGATATCTGGGCAGTTTGCCAAGATCCAAAGAAGACATGTCTTTGCTCTTGGCAGGGCACTAATGACCTTCCTACAGATGCAGGCTCTGTCTACACATGTGTTCAAGTCTCACTTGTAAAGCTTGAATTTAAGTGTTCCTTCTGTTATTCTACAGAAAGACCCATGTATTCTTCTTTTGCTTTCTGATTTATATATATATTTCTGTAACATAAAAGACAAACAGTATTATTCTGATTTCTTCATATAGTTTATTCTTACTGTCACTTCCTATGGAGGAGGAACGCAAGCAAAGAATTCTCTCCTTTAAAAAAATGTTTGCTTTGAATAGCTTACAGAAGGTGGCTCTTTTCTAGCTCAGTGATTGTTCATACGCTCTCCTGCGAAGGCAAGGAGATTCTGAGTCATGACAGGAGGATTGGTCCTCATAGAGGTCTCTGTGTTATCTGGTGCTCAGTGACCTTCCTGGGGTGAGGCTGGCTTGATCTACCGCATAGCAAATCAACACAAGAATAGGGATTCAAGATCTCTCTGTGACCTTGGGAAAATCATTTGACCTCACCAGGCTATATTTTAAGATTAAAGAATCTCCAAATTCCCTTCCAATTCTAGAATTCCAATATTCTGAATTGCAAGGAATAAAGCTATCAGGTAATATAAATGCTGATACCATACTTTAGTTTATATTTGCAGCATGAGCTTGCACCTTCATCTAGATTATAGAACCTCAGCTACTAAAAACAAAACTTCAGAATGACCTGGTAAGTATCTGTATGACACAATACGGTAAAATGGAAAGAGTGTGAGATCCTTGAAGGCAAACTGTTGTGTGACCTTGAGCAAATCACATTCTCTTTGGGGTTCAATAAACTCAATTTTAAGATTTGAAGTGGGGAGATTTGTCAAAATAACCTTTAAAAGGTTCCATCAATTTTAAAATTATAAAGTCTGAAGTTCTCTGATAATAAACCTCTGCTTTCTTGCCAAGATTAGGTCAGGAACCAATGAACCATTATTTAAATGATTAATTACGTTATTTGATGAAATAAGTAAGAAATCTAGGTCTAACTGAGAATTAGTAGCTGTCCCTACTTTTCAACTTGGTCTATCAATAGCATTTTCAGGTTCTGGAAAATTTCCAATTCATTCAAATATTTTCCCACACTCCCCACCCATTTCAGTATTTTGAGATAACGGAGGAAAAATAGTCTCAACTATAAATACAAGTACTGAAACAATTTTTCAGTGTGATGTCAAATGTCACCTTCAAACAGCGGGCAGATCATTACTACGTCAGAGTTCCCTCACCATCCCCCCTTCTCCTTTCAGCTGAGACAAGGTTACGTGGTAATCTACGCATCCAGATCTTCATGACAAGATGGTTAAGTTGTGTAACATTTAAAAGTAGTAGCTCTCGATTTCAAAACATACAGATCAGTAAAAGAATATCTGCACCAGTTATTGGGCTACTGATGCTGTCACTGCAGCACGTCCCAGTATTACACAGGATCAATGAGCAGGTTTTAAATGACATTAAATTAGATATGGCTGAAACTCGTCTCCCGAAAGCGTAGATGGTAATCTGGAGCACCAGGTAAGCACTATCTTTACAGTCGAGGGCCTTCGGCTTTCAAGGGCTTTGTGACAAAAGCCCTTAAAAACACTGTGGGCATAAGAGTAGGAAAAAAGGTTAGGAAGCCCCCCACCCCCTCCCAGTATCAAACCCCATTTCTTGCTTGGAGACAATCCACAGCTTCATATTTTTTTTTGTACCCTCGCCATGCAGCAGGACTGAGATCGCACCTTCCCAAGGACCCCCGCCCGAGGGGGAAACCAACCCCTTCCCAATTACTGGGTCACTGCGACAGTCCTCAGAAGATGAGTCGGGGTTTTCCAAAGGGCGCGAAGGACAGTGCTTTGCACAGCCATCCCCCAAAAGTCCTCCAAGCGCAAGAATCTCCACATAAGGGAATGAAGGCAAAATCTAGGGGCCCACACTCACCATGATTGGAAACTGCGCGGACAATTCCAGCACCTGCACAATGAGACTCGGGGAGTCAGGTCACCTCTACGGTGGGGCCGAATGGGGAAGAGCGAGCGCCGAGAAAGAGAGAGAAAAGGCTCCGCTCCCGACCGCGGAGCCCTCTGGGAACTGTAGTTTAGGCTGCCCCGATTCCAGCGCAGTCTCCAACCGAATTTCTTCAGGTGTTGGACTACACTTCCCGAGGCCACAGAAACGTCTCACGCTCTTCTCTCTGCGCTTCTCTCCGGTGGAAAAGTAGTCCCCGGGGGCGAGCCGCTGTGATTGGAGAACCGCGACCGGCGGATGGTTTGGGCCGCAGATGGTGGGAGGGGCGGCGTACGTAAATGGAGGGAGTGGAGTCAGACTTCTGAGCTACCTCATCCGCACGTGCGCCCCTCAGACTTTATCCAACCCCCGGGGTCAATGTGGGAGGTAAAGAGACCTTCCGCTGTGCACGGCCCCCCTCGACCCGGAAACAAAATCTTTTAAAAAACTATTCACACTCTGGAGGGGCGGGAGGAATTGACGTGTCCGGAAGACTGGACGGCTTCTAGTGTTGCTAAGCGACGAGGCGGGGGAGTAAACGCATTCACCGGCCGCGGGGGGAAACCTGAGGAATCAGTGGCTGCAGCTGCTCCGAGACGCTAGGCTAGACCGAGCCAGCGCGCCGCGCCCTCCCGGGTCCTACTTCCCCAGCCAGGGGGACCCTGCACCCCAGGGAGTGTCCGGCGACGAAGTGAGGGGTTTGCGGGACGCCCCGTCTGAGGCTCCGGAGCCACGCGTCTTCCCCACTCCGGAGGCAGGTGAGCCCGGGACGGAGGACAAGGGGTTTTCCTTTAAACTTTAGGGTCCGGGATGCAATTGTGCGCCGTCCAGCGTTGCCTTCTCTACCCGAGTGTTGATACACCGGGCGGGTGCCGCGAGTTCGCCGGTCCTTCTCCGCTCAGTATTCCGTAGGGTCCTCTCCGCGCAGTTGTAAGATGCAACTCTTTTAAAGTTAAGTCTACCCGAGTGTTGATACACAGGGCGGGTGCCGCTCGCCGGTCCTTCTCCGTTCAGTATTCCGTAGGGTCCCCTCCGCGCAGTTGTAAGATGCAACTCTTTTAAAGTTAAATGACAAAAACTGAACGCCTGCTTTGTGGGAGGTGAACCCCTCCGGTCCTGGAGCTCACGGTCCACGGTTCTAACTTTTTCTCTACGCCCTTTGTGGATGTTGACAATTTTGCCCGTTCTCTTTTGGAAACTCTATGTAATTTAAACCATCTTTACCTTAAAATGACGCCACACCTGCATTTCTGAGGAAAGCGTGGGAGTGGAATGGGAGACACTGATTGTTTCAGGCAGTCTCAGCTGGTGAGACAACTTAAAGAGGTTTTCATTTATAATTAATGCTGCCCAAGAGAATTGCTGTGCTCGCTGAAACCCTGCTTCACGTGGATTTAAAAAGGAAGACGTATTGTTCTGCAATAGCATATATGTAATGAATATGAATGAAATATCTATACAAGATAACAGTATAACTTCTGGTTTTCGTTTATCGTTGGTAAATGAACTCCAAGTGGTGTCTTTCAGTTTTTTGTTCTCCAGTTTTGGAGGGTTTGCTGTTGTGGGAAAGAAAAATAATACCTTACTTTTCAACTTGATCTATCAATAGCATTTATGGCCGAATGACTCTCTCCCCCTTGAATTGCTTTCAGCCATACTTTTCTGGTTTTCCTCTTATGTTACTGCTTGCTTGCTCCCTCCCAGTGTTCCTTGCAAGTTCTTTTTACTTCTGACTTCTTAACACTGCAGTGCCTGTATTCTTTGCATGAGTTGCATGGTCGTGGTTTCAAACGCCACTTCTATGTCAGAAAACTCCCAACATGCAAACATATTCTTTAAGTTCCTGATTTAAAAAAAAAAAGGTTCTAGAACTGTGTTGCCCAAGACTGTAGAAGTGGTTTTTAAAATTTTAATTAACAAAAATGAACTAAAATTAAAAATCCATTTCATGAGTCACACTAACTACATTTCAAGTGCTCAGTAACCCGTGTGACAGAATGTGGAATATTTCCATCATCACAGAACGTTCTGTTGCACAGTTGCTAGAATTTAGTGGCAACAAGGCATCAACCAGAGCAGGAGCAGCTGCAACATATTTTTGTTGGGGCATTTCTTTTGGCATTGTGTTCCCGATAGAGTGCATAGCTGTTTCTGATACTGACTGACTACACAGGAAGGGTCCTGTCAAAGGCAAGAAAGAAACCCAATTCTTGTCGTAACCACTAACTTTTTATCGTGGAAGAACACACATTAGCAGTCTTTGTGTGTCAATTTGAAAGAATGTTTACAAACATTACATTATCTTGGATCTTGAGCAAGCCCAAGTCTTCAGGAGGTTTGGGAAAGAAGGGTCATTCCCTGGGTAACACTGAGCATCATTTGTCCACTATTTTGGAATACCTTTGTCCCTGGAAAAGCATGTGCTATATGTAGAGGCTTGAAATAGCGTGACAGGTGTAGACTCTATCAATAATTGGGGTTAGGAGAGAAATTCAGTTGGGTGTCTGTATATTTTAATGGGTGTAACATCCACGGTACAATGACTACCCTTTATTGTAGTCTGAGTTCAGTTAAGAAACAGAAATATACAGGTTATTTGAAAATTGAATATGGTGAATTGTTAAGCAGAACAAGAGAAGGAGTGGTTAACTATTCAATGGAGTAAAAGAGCTCTCAGTCTAAGGGTCCAAGCAGTAGCAGATGCAAAGTGTAGTTTCTCCTTTTAGGATGTGGAAGCAAAATCCCATGGGAGAGAGCTCTTCTTCCTAAAATATGGAAACAAATGTCTTCGGAAAGGGCATATCTGCCATGGCTGCATGGTCTGTAGAAGTGACCACTGTCAGGGGAGACTGGGACCTGAGGCCACAGCTGGAACCTGTCTCCTCCCAAAGCCCTTGGGCTTTCATGTTGAATAATAATAATGGAGGGCTGGAGTCTGGAAGGCAAGTGTCTCTGCTGCTACTACCTTACAGGGTCATTTCATTGCCCTCTCTTAAGGTGGTGGAGGAGAAATGTTGCAGAGGTCCTCAAACTTTTTAAACAGGGGGCCAGTTCACTGTCCCTCAGACATTCCACACATGGGCACTGCGGGCCCGGGACAAGTCGGCTGCTAAGCAGGACAGGCAGCTGCGGCAAAAACACCCGGCGGGCCGGATAAATGTTTTCGGTGGGCCGCATGTGGCCCGCGGGCCGTAGTTTGAGGACGTCTGGTTTAGAGTCTCATTCCAGAGTCACAAAGCAGGGCAAAGAAAGGTAGATTTAGAGCTGAGAGATGATCAGTTGATAATTGGCACACCCATATGCCCAACACCTAATTTCTACAACTGTTAGGCATTTTGCCATATTTACTTTATCATATATCTATATATCCTTTCATTCCTCCGCCTAATGATCACTCTTAGTTTTAAATTTTGGATTTAAAAATTATCTACAAAACTAATTTTTGATGAAAAAAAATCACAGTAGTTGGGATGAGGATTGACTGGGAATGGGTATAAGGGAAATTTTTTGGTGACAGTAATGTTCTATGCCTTGATAGGAGTTTGGGTTACAGAGGCATAAGCATTTGTACAAATCTGCAAATGGTACACTTAAGATTTGTGCATTTCATGTTTGTAAATTTTATTTAAGAACCATTAAAATTTAATTTAAACTCTAGTTACTGGTAGATATGGTATTTAGGGGTGACACATACTTATGCCTGCAACTTTCTTTGAAATTTATTAAAAATATAAGATGAATTGATGGATGTATAGACAGGTGAATAGTTATGTACATAAAAAATAAAATATAGATAAAGCAAATATAGTAATAAGAGGAAATACTGTATAGTAAAATGTTAATTGTAGAATCTAGGTGCTGTTCACTGTATAGTACTTTCAGTGTTTCTGTATCAATGATAAGATTGTTAATTTCCTTGAGTTCAGAGACTGCCTTATACATTTGTATATACTTCATAGAACACAACATGATATCTTCACAGTGGGTATAAGCAAAATGCCTTTAAAATTGCCACTGTGGAAGTTGGAAAAATAATATCAGCTTAATGAACCTAATCAGTTTCAAACTTTCCTAGCTTAGCAGAAACTTTACAAATATAAATTAAACTAAATATTGGAAAATGATTGGAAGAAGTTGCAAAATACTGAGCATATTAATAACTTTACAGATATAATTGGACACTTTAATAAAATTTTATATATTACCAATTTTTTGGTAAATACCGTATTATTAAATTATTTATCAAATCATTTAGTTAAATTATTAGGCTCAACCTTTAGGCAGGATTAAGCACAGTTTAGAGTATAAAATATATACTTAGTGAAATTATCTTTTGTTCCAGTATGATGTATTATCTAGTATGCTTGGTTTGCCTGGAGAATATTCAGTAATTGGCTCCATCTAAATGGACTTACTGAGAACTGTAGATAGAGGCCCCCCAAATGGGCATATATTTCATAATCTTGCTACAGGCCTTAGAATTTATGTTGCAAGATGCTTATTATAAATTTAAGAAGTTGCAAACTGTCCCTCAAACATGGGATTGAGTGGGTAAGGATTGCCCTTCAAAGATTGCTTCTGAATCTAAATTCCCTGCTTCTTTTTTATTGAACATTTCAGTGCCTTAGTTCCCAAATCTGTTTTTGTAATACCCTCCCATATTTGCTGCTTAATTTTAAAGAATTGTGGCACATAGGGAATTTCATTATTTATGTGTCCAATTTAAAATATAGACCCTGGAAATGAATCAGGTTTTCATGACTGACAGCTGGGGTTTGTCATGTGACATCTTCCTTGGTCTGTCTAGTTCATATAAAAAGGACTCAAAATTAAGGGAGGTGTTATTTTTCTAGGCCCTCATAAATTTAATTATATTGTATTACATTTTACAAAAAGCATATATATATGTGTGTGTGTATGTATATGAGTTTATAGTATATAGTATATAGTATATGAGTTTATACATATTGAACATATATGTAATTTACTCTTGAAGTAGAATGAATATTATGCTCATTTTACAGTTTAGGAAACTCATTTTCAAAGGTACAAGCTCTTCTCGCCATGCTTAGGAAACTAAGACCTTCTTATTCATTTTTTAAAACCACATATCCCCTCTCACATTTTTAAATTAACATTTAAAATGCATCATGTTTATACAGTTGTAAAGGTTCTAATTTTCAACTTACTATAAATTATTGAATTTTTAAACAAAACTGTCCTTCAAAAAATATCCAATGTATACTAAATATCTTACTATGACCATCCATTGAAAAAATAGGTAAATATATTTTCTTTGACATTTAGAAGTAGCGGTTTCTATTCATCCTTAATCTCAAACTTCCAATACCTTTCCCTGCATAATTTTATTTTACTTTAATAGATTTTCGTACTAAAAAACTCTTTTATGATCATACTATCATCATTTTTAATCACAAAAGATGAATATAAATTGAAATTAAATTTTTGTTTTTTTAATCTGTCACAGCTATAAGTGTAATGAACTTTGTATCATTACAATTCTTAGTGGTAGACAATCTATTAAAACAAATACATTACAAATTCAGATACCTCCTCTCTCCTTACAGCTTCATATGCCTACCAGTGTGTTTTTTAGTTCCTACTTTCTTTTTGATAAACAGAATTTCCTCCTCTTTCTTGCAAGCTCACCTATTTTAAATTTACTGCAGAATTGTTAGAATAGTCACTTCTGACAGCAAATATATGGGTTTTCTATACCAAACAATGATCCGGTTTTCTTCAGACACCAACTGGATGTTCTACAATTCATTGCAATTCTGACTGTATGGGAGTTAGCAAGACTTCCAGGTTAAGGGCTCAGTCCCACAAGACTAACCTCACTTCAGAGCCATCACAAGTCCAGGTCTCCCCTCCCTTACTTCTTACCAACTGGCTATAAATTGGAAGTTTCTATGATCCCACCTCAGGTTCAGTAATTTGCTAGAATGGCTCACAGAACTGAGAAAACAGTTTATTTGTTATTGCTGTTTTATCATAAAACGTATAACTCAGGAACAGCCAAGTGGAAGAGATGTATAGGGCAAGGTATGGGGGAGGGGTACCGAAACTTCCATGCTTTCTCTGGGTGTGTCACCCTCCCAACACCTTGATGCGTTCAGAAACCCTTCAGTTCTCCAAACCCTGTAGTTGAGAAATTATCTCATTATGTCGGCATACTTGATTAAACCATTGGCCATTATTGATGAACTCACTCCCCAGCTGCTCTCTTCTCTTCAGAGATCCTGAGGTGCAGCTGAAAGTTCCAACTCTCTAATCATGCCTTGGTCTTTCTGGAGACTAGCACCCATCCTGCAGGTACCTAGGAGCACTTCAGCCAAGAGTCATCTCATACCGAAGGCACTCATCACTCAGGAAACGCCAAGATTTTAAATGTTCTTGTGCCAGAAACCAGGATGCAGATACACATTGCCAGCTAGATCCTCTAGGGCAGCGGTTCTCAACCTGTGGGTCGAGACCCCTTTGGGGGTTGAACGACCCTTTCACAGGGGTCACCTAAGACCATCGGAAAACACATATATAATTACATATTGTTCTTGTGATTAGTCACTATGCTTTAATTATGTTCAATTTGTAACAATGAAAATACATCCTGCATATCAGATATTTACATTACGATTCATAACAGTAGCAAAATTACCGTTATGAAGTAGCAACGAAAATAATTTTATGGTTGGGGGTTACCACAACATGAGGAACTGTATTAAAGGGTCGCGGCATTAGGAAGGTTGAGAACCACTACTCTAGGGTAACCACTTAGGGAACCCACCCTCTCCTCCAGCCATACTGACAGGGGCGCTGGCCACAGGATCTTCCAATGAAAAGGATTAATATGTGTTCTGAAAATCATGATTCTTCTCCAACTACCTGCCAGAGCAGAGCCTTACTTTGTCTTAGACAATGTAAGCTAAGTGATTTACTTTGAGTTATTTTCAGAATATTAATATTGTGACATTTATTTTGATTTATTTTAAATAATGGTAATGCTGAAAATTGGTATAAAACTAGGACAAGGATATCAATAATTTAATACCTTGCATTATTCACTAAAAATATTGTGAAACCATAACTGTTAAGTCTGTTGTATGAATTTGGCCTGATTAAGTGGTATAAACGTAACTCAGAATATTTTCTTATAGTTTTCTGTTATCACAGCATCATCATTTAGTATTATTCTTGAAAGAGCTATTCAGCACTTTGTGAATATCTGTGTAGACTAGCAGTTCGCATTTTCCAGAAGCCAGAACTAGACTTCCCACAATGTACAATTTGCCTTTGAAAATTTCCTGCATTGAGTATCAATTGTTCATGTATTCTTGTTATTTAATATGACTGAAATATTAATAATTGCTTAAAGTACAGTATTTCAGTTAATTCCATGTATAATTAAAAAATTTAAATACATTAACATTTCACAACATAGTCTGTGATTGGGATTAGGACTGTTTGTGTTTGCTGTTCAAATACTCAGTATAATATTTGATATTTGGATAAAATGCTGCTTTTCATATCAAGTATATTTGTTTAAAATTTTAGAGGGGATATACTAGGGATCTTGGAAAATTTGCATTTAACATAAAATTATTTGATTATTTTCAGATATTAAAAATACAGAGCAGTTTTTTGGACTCTCACAGGTTTCAGTGACCATTAGATTGTGCAGGTTTGCATCCTTTAATGATATGTTTCTTTTTCTGTCATAGATAAAACATTTGATCTCTAGGTCATGCTGGAAATGAGATAAAGGGAGGGAAAAGTTAGATGAGACATCCTCTCAATTATTTTTTAGAGAACATAAAACTATCCCATTTCCTTTAAGCAGACACCCAAATGATTAACTTTATTTCACAAGAAGAAACACATCTTTATTTTAAAGTACAATACTTTCCTTGTACATCGTGTGAATTCTTAACTGTGTTGGCATTTTAAAAGCTGTCTGACAGAACCAACTATTTACAACAAGCCCAGGCCAGCCAGAACCACTTTAGAAGGGCATATAGACTCACTGAAGTTAAAACTACCACAAGGTAAGATTATTCAAGAGACATGAAGTCTGGCTTTTGACTTCAGGAAATATCACTTTGGAAATTGTTCTCTAGGTAGGATTAAATATGAAAGTTTGAAATATGCACCTAAAATGAATTAAGTTACCATACTGAATGGAACTGATTACAAAGGAATTTTTAAAAAGCATTTTGGTTACTATTATTTGAAACTACTTTGAAATGCTTTAGAGTGAAAGCTTTAAAAGATCATGGTCTTTTCTGATTATGAAAATCTGATATTATTATTTTAAAATCTTTATTGTTGTAAGTATTACATATGTCCCTCCTCCCCCCCCCCC
>NW_005371410.1:4111605-4126200 GCF_000412655.1 Myotis brandtii
GTGATTTTATTATTATAAGTTGATTATGTGAAAGCTATTAACTTGTGGTACGTATTCAATCTATGTCTAATAAAAAAGATAAAAATTGCTTACCTGCATGCCTATGAAAAGAAAATAAACTCTTAATGCCAAATTAATTGTGCTGTTCATTGTAATACACAACTAGGTGAGAGTTAAAATACAGAAGTCAGGATTCATAGTTATTTTCTGGATTCTTAGTCTAATTGGTGGAAATAATTATCCATTTAATATTAGGATAGTTCTCAATTTTATACCGTCTATAGCATATATATGTGCATATATACATATATGCACATTCTGTATGCTGTGTGCTATGTATGTGAATAGTAATGTAAGTTTATATACACTAAGTATTGTATAAGACATATAGCCTACAGTATATGTATACTGTGTACTATATAGTATATATGTGTGTGTATATATACATATATATAGTGTGCATGTGTAGAGAGACAAACAGACATAGTGTCTAGTAGAGAACACTGCATTTCTAGGTTATTTTTGTCATGTAATATAAAGAAATAATTACTGTATCAATAATATTAAGTCTCTTTAGTTAGAGCAGTTCTAAGCATCTCTCCTTTGTCATATTTTTAAATATTGTATTATAGAATTATTGGTGGCAGTGGTATATATTCGTCTTTTCATTTTAAAGAGAATATGATCATGACTTTTATACAAATATAAAATGAACATGAGTCAAATATTTTATTTAACTCATTAATATGATATTATGATATTGTTACCAGTTTGAAGTACCACACATTTATAGTCTAATAAGGAATGCTGAAATGAATTTACAAGTCAATGTAGAATAGGCAAAATTGATTACTATGCACTGGACAATAATCAGGACCAATTTGCATTTCTGTAGACAGGAATCATTTGTATTATTATCAATTTTCTACAAGTTAACCTCTCTCTTTACAGACTTATTTAAAAAGCCTTGACAATGACAGACAAATGGCTGGGCTAGCCAAGGCACCCATTAAATTTCAGTCTTTCACAATTTTCCGACTATCAGTACCGATTTTTTTCTCTGGTACTTATATTAGCTTGATTTTAGTAATTGCAAGAAAGAAACTGTTTCATGTCCACAGAATTATTTCAGTTTAATCATGTAAATTCTCTGAGGGTGTGCACCCCAAAATGCATAAACCTATAAATCAATAATATGATGTTCTAGGTACACATGCAAAAGTTGGATGGTTAAAGCCTGTTTTCTGCTTCAGAAAGTAGAAAAAATAGGGATTTTTATCAATTTAATCTTATTTTATTTGCAGTGGAGGAGCCAACTATTTGAAGGAATCCAACAATGAATACTTTTCAAAAGCACGAGTCCTCTTCTAATGCAATTAATTCCTCCTTGCCTTATTTGTTTTGTGAGAGCTTTGTATATCAGATTTTAAGTAAGGTATAACTAACTGCAAAATAATTAGAAGCACTGAACTACAAGAGAAGCAATAATGTTATTTTTGTGAAATCTTTATATTGTATGATTTTGTTCTGATGTTTGCCCCCTTGCCAATCATTTATGCTCTCCATTTTAATATGACAATATAGTAGAGCTAACAGTTGCATATCCTTCTTATTTGGGGGGAATATTAAATATGGTGAGGTAGGATCTACCTGGTAGTTAGACTGTGAACGAATCAGACAATCTTGCCCAGGACACTGACTCTTAAGGAAATGATGTTAAATTGCTTAGATGACGCAGCTGTGGAGAGTATGCCTGTATGAGGGTAGAGAATGGGGATGAGTATTCAGTGGGTTCCAAGGCTATGGGATCTGAGTACAATGGGGCCTTGACTTACGAGTGTCCCTACTAACGAGTTTTTTGAGATACCAGCTGTCTCTCTGCCGATTTTTTGCATTGAGTTGATAGAGTAATTTGAGTTAACGAGCTCTTTAACGAGCTCAGTCTCGGAACGAATTAAACTCGTAAGTCAAGGCCCCACTGTATATGATTTAGAATTTTCATCATACCTTGCCTACTTTGTTTTTTTCTGGAGCCTGATTCTCTAAGTTTCCATTGATTCTGTGATCTACCTGATTTTCATGCAATAAGTTTCTTTTCGGTTAAAGTTAACTGGAGTTGGTTTCTCTTTATTAAACAAATGAAAAGAAAAAAACAAAACTCTAGTAGAAGAAACAGCCAAGTACATGGTTATTTTTCTAGGTATATGATCATTATCACATTTACATAAGACAAAGTGAAGTGTATTGTATGTGAGGAAAAATAGAAATAATGCTGATACAATTTAGCTTGCTAAATTATAATCTGATAGACTACATGAATCAGCTTATGGAATAATAGTGACAACTATGAATATATAATTTGAATTATTATAATCCATCTTTTACCTATGGTTACATGTCCAAGAATATCCTTTGAATATTTAAAACATTTCTGGCATCTTAAAATATTAGCTGCTTCTAGTAATAGTGGAGTAGCTCGTATTGAACTAATCCTCCTGCAAAAAACCATTATAAATTCTGGACAAAACACAAAAAACCCACAACTCTCTGGAGGCACTGGAGAGTGACCATAAGCAGGAAGAAATTGAAGGGAAGTCAACACTTGGAAAGAGAGAATAACATTGCACAAACAAAAATGAGACTTTGTTGTCAGCAGACCTGCACTACAAAAAATGCTAAAGGTAGTTCTTCAGGCTAAAGGGAAAGGATACCAGATTGAAAGTTGATCATCTGGAGGAATGAAGAGCACCAGAAATGGAAACTATGTTGCTATTATTAATTCCATTTTGCCCTGAGGAAAGTGAGGAATGGTGGTGTTAAATAATTTATTCAAGATTTTATAACTAATAAGTGTCAGAGCCAAGATTTGAACCCAGGATGCCTGACTTTAGAGCTTGTCCTCCTAACTCCTAGATTATCAGAAAATGAAACCTAAGTTAAGCTTCATGATCAGTATATTGCAAGTAAAATGTGCTATATGAATAACACTAAGGTAGAGGTAAAGTATTTGTTAAAATATGAAATACGAGAAACCTTCAATTCCCATTTGTAATGTTCTTGGTATTTTATTTTCCCCATATATAATCTACACACTTTACTCTCTCCTATGTAAACTTGATAATGATCATCTACCTATATGTATTTCCCTGGTCAATCCCTGGGCAGATAATTTCTATCCCACATTCTTCATTTGTTGGCTTTATTTGTCCTTTAGCCCTTTCTTTACTCTCATGGCTCCTTTTTGCAATATACCTGCCTGAAAAACAAGAGCTTCCCATAGCCTAGAGTAGGAAAATTAAGTGCAGTGTTGGTGAGATGAAGGCTGAGAGGAAGAGAGAAGAATCACACTGTTTGGTAGGGAAGGACATAAGCATATTTTGAATTCCTTCTGTGTATCAGGTTCATAAAAACATTCCATATTTTTGCCCTCTACTATTTCTATTTGGTGATATATTACGTAGTTATATTTTCAAACTTTTTTTGTTAAATAGCAAATAACTTTTTTTCCCTAAGTTACATCAGTAGATGAGTGGATAAAAAGTTATGCTACATTTACACCATGGAATACTATCCTATATAATAAAAGCCTAGGTGGTGTCACGCCCTCGCACGATGTCATCACAAGAGGGCCACCACAAGATGGCTGCCCTCACGTCATCACAAGATGGCTACCACAAGATGGCGGGCAGGGGAGGGCAGTTGGGGGTGATCAGGCCAGCAGGGGAGGGCAGTCGGGGGTGATCAGGCCAGCCGGGGAGGGCAGTTGGGGGTGATCGGGCCAGCAGGGGAGTGGTTAGGGGGCGATCAGGCTGGTAGGCAGAAGTGGTTAGGGGCAATCAGGCAGGCAGGCAGGCGAGCGGTTAGGAGCCAGCATTCCCGGATTGTGAGAGGGATGTCTGACTGCTGGTTTAGGCCCATAGGGATTGGGCCTAAACTGGCAGTTGGACATTCCCCAAGGGGTCCCAGATTGGAAAGGGTGCAGGCCGGGCTGAGGGACACCCCTCCTGTGCATGAATTTTGTGCACTGGGCCTTTAGTGTAGCTATAAAAAAGAAGGATCTCTTACCCTTTTCCACAGCATGGATGGACCCGGAGAGTATTATGCTAAGTGAAATAAGCCAGTCAGAGAAAGACAAATATCACATGATCTCATTTACATGTGGAACCTAGTGAACTGGTTGAATAAACTGATGAATAAAATAGGTCCAGAGCCATAGATGCATGGGAACAGACTGACAGATCTTAGAGGGAAGGGGAATGGGTAGAATGGGAAGAGATTAACCAAAGAACTTGTATTCATATATGCATAGCCCCTGGACACAGACAATAATGTGGCGAAAGCCTGAGGTGGGGGGGGGCGTTGGTTGGAGGGGGAAATGGGGGACACCTGTAATACTGTCAACAATAAAAAATATTTTAAAACATTTTATTGCAATATATAGAACAAAAGTGATATTTATATGGATGTTTTTGTAAGTTCACATTTGTAATGTTTGTATCAAGTCAATGAGATTAATCATGTTTGCTAAAAGCAAAGTTTGGAAATGAGAATTGTAGATAATTTTGATCTTAGTTTTTGCACCCAGTTATTTCTATATGATTTTAGTTGCTCAGTATTGAGATAAATGATGAAAAATGGCCCTACTAACAGAGGGGTGGAGAGCCAATCATGCAACCACATCCCCACCCCTTTTCTTGGGTTTATCTTAAGTGGTTATAATTACATACAGTATAACACTTGAGGTTTAAGGCATATGAGAGAGTCTGAAGGGTCTTTTTGAATTGTTCACTTGGGTTACCTTCTCTATTGTAGTCAGGTAGCTTATTTTGAGGGAAAGAGCCTCGTGTGTTTGGGACCCAAAAGAAGCTGGAGAGGCTAAGCTTTAGCAAGGTGTGGGATCAGTGAAGTTGAAGAACTTGGAAAAGTACATGCAGGGGTTTGCAGGCCAAGTAGAAAGGACAACATATGGGAATTTTCCATGGATTTGAAGCTGGAGAGGGGCAGGATTCATCTTAAAGGATCTGCCTGCAGCACAGAGAAGGTATTGGATATAGATTAGTTGGGGAGGCGGTAATTAGTTGTGTTGGTGGCAGATAGTGGTGGCGCTGGAGATGGAGAGAAGTAGACAATCAGAAATAGACAGGACTGTGGGTGATGGTTATATTTGCACTTGTGGATAGTGAGAGAGAGGGAGGTGTTTTTGGTTTATCAACCTTCTTTCTTAACTTTTAAATTGTGTTTGTAGTTTTTTTATTCATTACTAGTGGCCCGGTGCATGAAATTCATGCACATCAAAAGGGAATTAATTTAGAGGAAATATTTTAATATTGCTATTTGTCCTTTCTCTATAATAGAAGTGTCCAGCCAGCCCCACCCCCATTGGGTGACACCAAGACCCAACTGGCTCCACTCCCATCAAGCCCTGCTGGGCAGGGGACACAGCCTCAGGTCCCCTGGCCCCGGTGTGATGGCGTGTCAACCATTTGCATATTAGCTCATTATTATATAGGATGCCCAACCAGGTTTACAACTTTTCGCTATAGTTGTATAACTTGTGATAGAAATTAGTGCTTTTCAAATATAGATGCTTAACTAATGTGGGATTCCTGGTTGTATATACACCAGTTTCCTGCTTGCTTTTTAGGTCAGGTAGTAATATAATAATTTATTAAATCTTTGAGATTTTACAATGAGCAAGGCACTGATTAGACCAGCGGTTCTCAACCTCTGGGTCGCGACCCCTTTGGGGGTCGAACGACCCTTTCACAGGGGTCGCCTAAGACCATCGGAAAACACATATATAATTACATATTGTTTTTGTGATTAATCACTATGCTTTAATTGTGTTCAATTTGTAACAATGAAATTGGGGGTCACCACAACATGAGGAACTGTATTAAAGGGTCGCGGCATTAGGAAGGTTGAGAACCACTGGATTAGACACTGTGAGCGATTCAGAAATGAATTGAACGTAGGCACAATGCTGACTCACTGGCACCTTATTTTCCTTAGATGGTTCCTGGATGTCTTACTACAATTCATACTGTGGGGTTAGAATATTTCTTTAATTTCCTCAGTTTATTTAAAATATTTACTCTGTATCTTCAGGGTTTATATTTTCTAGCCTATTTTTTATTGGTTCTGACCAGTGGTCATCCCTACATTCATTTAAACTCTTATTGAACTTAATTGTGCTTTTGACCATGTTTCATAAATGACAAGTTCATTGGTTTCTGCTCATTAAAAAATACAATACTAACTTTTTACGAGGGGTCTTAAAGACAATCTTCTATAAGTTTTGAGGGTTGCAGTTTTTAATTCTAATATTTTAGGATTTAATACTTATTCCATACTCAGCCTGTTTGTGGCCATTAAGTCTTAGGATAAAAGCTAACCCATTTTGCTTTTGTCATTTAGACAGAAGTAGTCATGTCTTTTTTATCTATATTTTTACAAAAATGGTATCTTCTTGATTGTGTTAGTTGCTGCTAAAGGGACTTTGAGCAGGTCTGTTATTTCCTTCTTGGTTTATTTGATGGTAATTTCAGCCAATTATCTGTGTCATGGCTGAAAATACTTAGCTAACACTGGGCCTTGAACCAGTTCTTAAGTATTTATTATTTCCCTTTGGATAATTCTTATCCATTGGTAACACTTAGGAATATAATTATAACTAGTTTGTAACCACCTATTAGATATGTGCTAAATGAAACCTGAAAGACTTCCTAAAATTTCTCTTTTGTTTCTATTTTTAAAAAGTGTGTTGCTTAGTATCCTATTTTTTGTAATATATTTTGGTTTTTTTCCTTTACTTTTCTAGAGGTAAAAGTTAGGTTAGTGGGCATGTAACTTTCAGAATCATTGAATCTAATGTCCTACCTTCAGCATTCTGTGTCCCAATGGAATTTTCTCAATTAAGCACTTTTCTAAGTTTTTTGTTTGTTTATTTTTATAAATTCTTTTGAATGATAAATATTAACTCAGTTCTTTTAGCATCACACGATGCTTGTCATTGAACTTTTAGATTTAAAAAAGATCAGTTAACTCATCTTTAATTAGGCCTTTGCTTGTTTGTACTTGATCTTCTATCCAAACAATCATATTTCTTGTTTGTGTTTTAATTTTTGTTTTGGAAAAGCAAATCATCTCTATCTTTAGGGCATGAAAGTTTTTGTGTAGTTTATGGTCTTCTGAATTTCCTAACCACTTTTTCTTCTTAAATGACTATGGCTAAATTTGGAGATCTTATGTAAGTTAATAGTTGCCCAAAGTTAATAACTGAGTGAAGGTGTAAGCTTTAATAACTTCAGAAGTATAAATTCTATAGACTTAGAAAAAACTTCATTTGAAATTTTAATTATTTAAATTTCTTCTATCCTTACATTTTTATAAATTTTGAATAACAAAATTTTCATTTTACTCCTTTTGATTGATGATGGCAGGCATTGAAGAAAAAGTTCACTGTGCCCTTGGTTAGCTGAAGTCAGGTTCGTGTTTACAGTAAGAAGAAAATTCACTTCCTATTATGAGAAGGATGCTCCCTACAGACAGTTAATTAACTACTGGATGAAAAAGTCAAAGACTCAGGGCTTAGTTTACAACAAGCCTGGATCTGGGAGATGCCAGCAAAGCAGAGACTATGGCTGGAACTGAATCGGTGTTGGCAAGGAGTCCCAGAAACATGCACTGCACATCTGCTGAATCCAATATTCCAGAAACCACAGACTACAGAATTCTAATAGGGAACTCCCAAAGCATGCCTACATGTTCAAATGCTGTAAGATTACCATGCTAAGTTAGATTACTGTCAACTAATGAAGTGAAAAATTAAAAATTCCAATTATATTCTTGACAAGTTGACCTTTTCTGATGAAGCACCTTTCCTCCTGCGTGGCACTATTGTCTATCACATGTTATTGTGTTTGGTGTACAGAAAAGCCTTCAAAAATTTGGCAACACGAGAATCTTCAAAAGTTTACATTTGGTGTGCTACTAGGAAGTCCTGCCTTATTGGCCCTCTCTTTTCTTCTTCTTTTTTTGTTTTGTTAATTCTCACCCGAGGATATTTTTCCATTGATTTTTAGGGAGAGTGGAAGAGAGAGGGAAAGAGAGAGAGAAACATTGATGTGAGAGAAACACATCGATTGGTTGCCTCCTGCATAAGCCCTGATCAGGGCCCGGGACTGGGAAGGAGCCTGCAACCCAGGTACATGCCCTTGACTGGAATCGAACCCAGGATCTTTTGGTCTGCAGGCCGATGCTCTATTCACTGAGCCAAACCAGCTAGGGCTGGCCCTCCCTTTTTTATTGAGAAATAATTCACATATAAAATTCACCCTTTTAAAGTATACAGTTCAGTGGTTTTTAGTATGCTCATAACGTTTGCAACCATCACCACTATCTAAGTCAGAAGATTTTCATCACCTCAAAAAGAAATTTCATAGCAGACACTCCCTATTTTTCCTTCGTTCTAGTTCCTGGCAATGAATCTTTTTTTGTCTCTATGGATTTACATAGTCTATATGGTTTGTATAAATGGGATTATACAATCTGTGGCCTTTTGTGTCTTTGAATTTTTTTTTTAAGAATCTACAAATCAGTGATGGATCTTATTTAGCAGTATTTTAGAATTTTTTTCATTTTCACATTGCAGTAATTAAATAATACCCTTTTTCAACAAGACAGAACAACTGTTATTATGAAATGCATGTGTGACAGTTTCAGCATGACACTTTCTCAGACTAGTGGATCACTAGAGGAGGTCTTCTTACTTGCCTTCTTCCCTCACCTGTTCTATCTTTATTAGACTTTTCTTTGTGAGGTCGTGTGAAAACCATTTTGTATGTATCAAAACCTTTTTCTTTGGCCCTAGCCAGTTTGGCTCAGTGGATAGAGCGTTGGCCTGCAAACTGAAGGGTCCTAGGTTCAGTTCCGGTCAGGGGCACATGCTCAGGTTGTGGGCTCGATCCCCAGTGGGGAGTGTGCAGGAGGCAGCCGATCAATGATTCTCTCTCATCATTGATGTTTCTCTCTCTCTCTCCCTCTTCCTTCTTCTCTGAAATCAATAAAAATATATTTAAAAAGAACAAAACAAACAAAACCTTTTTCTTTTGATGATAGTAAGACCAAAATTACAAATGCAATTTTTTCAGTCACCGAACCCGCAGTAGGCTATATATGTGTATGTATATGTGTGTACTTGTGTATATACCTACATAAATTTCCTAGCTCTGATCCCTAAGAGGGCCTGGAAGCAATGACAATCTAGTAACAGTGAATACACAGTGCTTGCTCAGATCTTGGTTTCTAAATATCATTTTCCATTAAAAGGAATCAGCACTCCTTGGAGAAATGGCTGCTTGTGCCAGAAATCAATGAAGTGTTGAAAGAATGATAAAAACCATGTTAAAAGTACACAGGCATGAGCTTGAAGGAGCTCTACCAGCCAAATCAGTAACATGTTGAACATCAAAACAAATGATAGATTGAACTCATTGAATACATTGAAATGCATGAGTGCATACTGATGTAAATAAATGAATGAATAAATGGGGTTAAATGGAATGCTCTGTGTTATAGGAGAATACCAACTAATAAATCTAGATAAATGTTGGAATTTGAAAATCACCTTTGGCAACCCTCATAGTAATAACTGATTTAGGCAAAATCATCAATGGATGCTGTAACTAGTGAGTGAAAGTTTGATGAGAAGCAGGATATTTGCATAGTTTCAAAATACTTTCCTACAAAATACTTACTACTTTTTAATAAGTACCAAATACTTATTACTGAGGGAAATTTTGGTAGGTGCCATCTTAACCAGGTGATAGAAATTACCAACCCCAATAATGGGACAAGTGAACATTGTGTGCCTTCTGATATAAACCTAGAAGAGCACTGGGTCAATGCTGTGGTATTCTTGCCAAAAATACACAAGTCACATCTAATCACAAGGAAACATGAGAAAGATCTCAACTAAGCAAAATTCTATAAAGTAACCAGCATTTATGCTCCAGAAACGTCAAGGTCAGGAAAGAGGAAGTATTCCACATTGAAGGGCACCAAAGAGACATGACAGTGAAATGAAAAACATGATTCTGAATCAGGTCATGGACATTAATTATTGGAATTATTGCTGAAATTTGTATTAAGTCTCTGCTTTTAAATAATAAGATCATGATATTAATTTCTTGATTTTGATGATTGTACTGTGGTTATGTGGTGTCCTTGATTTTAGGAAATATACACTGAAGTGTTAGGGGGTAATGGGCATCATGTTTGTAACTTAATTTCTAATAGTTCAAAAAAAAATTGTATGTGTGTTTGGGAGAATGTAAGTTTATTGAGGATAACTGTTAAGCTGGAGCAAGGGTGTAAATGAGATCTTCATACTATTTTGCAACTTTTTCTTAGTTTCAAATTATTCTACAGTAGTTTTTTTATGTCCTCTTCTAAAGTTGAGTATCTCTATGACCCAATTCACATAGGTTGCTTTATTTAACAAGGAAAACGTGTTTGGTGTTTTTTGTTGTTGTTTTGTTTTGTTTTAAAAGATCAGATTGATATAAAGGTGAGTTCAAACTCACCTTTATAGAACATAGGTGAGTGGAAGCTTATGATTTGAATAAATCAAGGTTGACATGAGACTTTTGATTTTTTTAATCTTAAAAACTATATTCCAAAGTGAATAAAGCATTTTTAAACAGAGATGCTTGAAGGATAAATATTATTCTGAATGACAAAACACTCTAGGCATTTATCCCCTGACCTAACCAAATGACAAACCTTGAAGCAAGTTCAAAGCTGCAAAATAACTGGCTCAGACATGTACGAAGATTGGGGGAAATACTTCCCACAACCTTGAAATAAATACTTAGTCATTAACGAGAATAAAAGAAAGAATAGTATTGGATTCCATAAATATAAACATAGAATTTAACAGTTGAACAGTTCACATTATTAATTTTTTATTTTATTGTTACTTGGGGAAAGCTTGTAAATTAAATCAAGCTTTTTTTTTTAATCCTCACCTGAGATATTTTTATTGATTATAAAGGAAGAAGGAGAGAAAGAGATGGATGGCATCCCATATGTTCACTGACCAGGGAATATGCCCTGATTGGGAATCAAACCAGCAACTTTTCGGTGCATAGGACAACATCCAACCAATGGAGCCACACCGGCTCTGGCTGAAGCTTATTTTTATATCCATTTTTCATCTCCTCAACCTCACCCCACCTCCTTCAGGTGGTGTGCAAGGGAATTAAAAGCTCTTAATATGGTCATCACTTTCCCCAGTGTCAGTGAAAGTCTATTGGATGCTTTCCTTTCAGTGCCATTAAGCCCAGACAGGTTAAATTTCATTTTACACCACTTAGTTTGGCATTGATGGTCTTCTGTAGTTTATTAGTATCTATCTTTTTAACTTTTCTTAACTTTACTGCCCAGTAGAAATCTTCTTCAGACATAGTTGTGTTTATTTTACCCTGAAAAAAAATCTTTTGTTCTAATTGCATGTGATTCTCTCACCTCTATTCTTTTCTGACTTTTGCTACTTATCTGACAAAGCACATCGTGGGTTCTATTTCTTCCTGGAAGCAGTTTCTAATCAGTCTTGGTCCGCAGTGATTTTTAAAAAAATATATTTTATTGATTTTTTACAGAGAGGAAGGGAGAGGGATAGAGGGTTAGAAACATCGATGAGAGAGAAACATCGATCAGCTGCCTCCTGCACACCTCCTACTGGGGATGTGCCCGCAACCAAGGTACATGCCCTTGACCGGAATCGAACCTGGGACCTTTCAGTCCGCAGGCCAACACTCTATCCACTGAGCCAAACCGGTTACGGCTGCAGTGATTTTTTTTTTGTTTTAAGGAATCTTGTAGCTTGTTTGTTAATGCCTTTTCTTTGATTTAATCATATGTTTCCTATTAATCATATGTTTCATTTTTGTTTTACTGTTTGTCTCTGTACCCTGTGTCTTCTCAATTAATTTGTAAATTCCAGAAGAGGGGATGCCATATTTATACCTCACAATCTTCCTGACAGTGTCTAGCTGTTTTTAAGTTGAATTACTGTTTAATGTATGCAGTTATCCTTTAAGTACTTGTTACTTAATATGGATATAAATCTTTTAAAATTGACATTTTATTTTGCTTCCTGGCAACTGTTTACATTTAAAATTATTTAAAAAAATGAATTAGAGTAGTTAAATTTCTTTCTCTGTGAATAACTGGAAAAAACAGCTTAAAAGAAAATGGGTAGAGAAAATTTATCTTTTATACTGGAAGTCACTGTCTCTTAACATTCTGTTTAAGAATGCCCAAATACAGGTTGAATATACTAGTGGAAAAATGTTCACAGTTTTCGTTGGGTAATATAATGCAGCACTTGCCTTTTAAATAGAATATAAAATGTTTTAAAGAAAGGAAAAAGTACTTATGCTTACCTGTATACTAGGACTAGAGGCCTGGTGCATGAATTTAGTGCACCTGGGGGGGGGTGTCTCCTTCAGCAAAGCCTGCACCCTTTTCAATCCGGGACATCCCTCTCACAATCCTGGACCGCTGGCTACTAATCGCTCACCTGCCTCCCTGCCTGATGGCCCCTACCTGCCCACCCCCCACCAGCCTGATACCCCTAACCGCCTCTGCCTACCGGCCCGATTGCCCCTAACTACCCCTCCCCCTGCTGGCCTGGTTACCCTCAACTGCCCCCCCTGCCAGCCTGGTCACCCCACACAGCCTGCTTGTTCAGTCATTTGGCTGTTGCCCCCCCTGCTGACCTGGTCGCTCCACGCAGCCTGCTGTTCGGTCATTGCATGATGGCGTCCTGACCAGTTTGCATATTCCTCTATTATTAGTATAGATAAGTAGAGTTAATAAAGAAAGAATATGTTGAGATAGGTTAAAAAAGAACAACTATAAATCTAGAAAAATTAGTGCCTTTTATTTGAACAAATAATTCGCATGTGTGTATTTGGCTTTAGAGAGCCAAAATATGCCAGCATTTTGCTTTTACTATATTTAGGGCCAATTGATGTAATGTTATTTAAGATCAGTGTGGTCAAGATTCCTTGCCATTATAGTAGTTATATTTTTGATCAGCCATATTTTTTTAGAAAACATGTTTTTATTGATTTTTTTTTTTTTTTTTTTAGAGAGGAAGGGAGAGGGATAGAGAGATGGAAACATTAATGAGAGAGAAACATCGGTTGGCTGCCTTCTTCATGCTCCCTGCTGGGGATTGAGCCTGCAACCCAGGCATGTGACCGGGAATTCAACTGGGGACCTCTTGGTTCATGGGTTGGTGCTCAACTACTGAGTCACACTGGCTGGGTTGATCAGCCAGATTAAAAAAAAAAAACTGTGTGTGGTTTTTCTTAATTGATTTCAGAGAGAGGAAGGGAGAGGGAAAGAGAGATAGAAACATCAGTGATGAGAGAGAATCATCAATTGGTTGCTTCCTGCATGTCCCCTACTGGGGATCAAGTTGGCAACCTAGGCACATGCCCTGACTGAGAATCAAACCATGACCTGTTTCATAGGTCGACACTCAACCTCTGAGCCACATCGGCTAAATAGCCAAAGCTTTCCATATGAGAAATTTATTTTTTCTTTTTCAGCTATTTATTTTTGAAAAGTAATAGGCATCAGTAAACTCACTGTTGAGGGGAAAAAGCAGTGATTTTGGTAACAATCCACATCTTAATATATTGTTAAGGTTTATCCATATTGTTGGGTTTCACTGTGGCTCATTTGTTTTAACTGCTGTATAGTATTGTTTGGATATTCCATGGTTTATTCATTTACTCTCCTGTTGATGAACATTTGTATTGTTTTCAGGTTTTTGGTATTCTGAAGGTACATATTCTTAGGCATCTCTCCTGTACAACTTTTGGGGAATGCATATCTATAAGTAGAAATGCTTATATAAATGCTCCGTTTTAGGAGATACATAATGCCCAATTAAACTGTTTTCCAAAGTATTTGTCCCTTTGAGTTGGCTCCTGAGTCATTTTTATATAACCCCAGTAGCATTTGAGAGCTTCTTTGTATGACAAGCTCTTAAAGGATCATCTTACACATTTTTTGTTCCAGATCTGACACCAGCCTTTTTTCTAAGGACCCCTGGTTCTTTTGGAAATATATATGTAGAGGCCACAATTTGGGCACTAAGTGTGCCCACTGTTGGATTGGTCAATGCTTCTAGGCCTTCTTATTGGGTAAAGATAAGAAACATGTATGTTTTAAGATAAAAATACACCAGGAATTCATACTGATATTTTCAATTCAATAATATGGGGTTTTAGCTTGTTTGATTTTATTTATTACTAGAGGCCTGGTGCACGAAATTTGTGCGGGGGTGGGGGGTCCCCTCAGCCCAGCCTGCACCCTCTCCAATCTGGGACCCCTCATGAGAGCAGTTGGACATCCCTCTCACAATCCTGGACCGCTGGCTCCTAAGTGCTCACCTGCCTGCCTGCCTGGTTGCCCCTAACTGCCCCCCCTTCTCCCGCCAGCCTGATCATCCCTCACTGCCTCAGCGTGCCGGCCTAATTGCCCCAACTGCCCCCCCTGCCGGCCTGGTCGCCC
>NW_005371410.1:4126279-4184435 GCF_000412655.1 Myotis brandtii
GTTGTTCAGTAGTTTGATCATCCCTCACTAACCCTCCTGCAGGCCTGGTCGCCCCACGCAGCCTGCTTGTTCATTCGTTTGGTCGTACCTCACTAACCCCCCTGCGGCCTGGTCGTAGGCAGCCATCTTGTGAGGGTGTGAGCGTTAATTTGCATATTACCTCTTTATTATATAGGATATCTCTTTTCTTATGTTGAAACTTCAAGTGATTTTAAAACACAGGAAGTTAAGTGTATACAGATGGATATAGAAATAAATGAAAGCTAACCTAATTCTTATGAAAGTAGGAAAAGTTTATATTGTATATAAGAAATAATAAATTTTAGGGTCTTGGTTTTTGAAATCTTAGAATAAATGCTGGTACTTCATTGAAGAGATTTAGGTCAATTTGAAAGACATTTATAAAGTAGAATTTAGTGGATAGTGATTGATTGGATTTAAGCAGCAAGGGAGAAGGAGTAAAGAAGAATATGTAAGTTTTTTCCGCGAGCAGTGAAGTGAATGGTAGTACCATTCAAGAAAATTGAAACTGTAGGGAGATGGAGAAGTTTGCTTGGTGAAGATAGTAAATGAAGTGAGAAGAGGAGAAGACCTAGAACACAATTTTGAGGAATACTAAGTATAAGCCAAACAAACAAACAAACAAAAAAGACGCTCTTAAGCAAGAGTGGTCAGAAGGCTAGGAAGTAAACTAGTCTGGGGAGCATAGGGGAAAAGAATTATTCCTGAAAGAGGGGATGGTTAATACCTCTCATTTTCCCTGACCCCCCAGTCTCCAGTAACTACCATTTACTTTCTGTTTGAGTTTGACTTTTTTTAAAAAAAGTTTCCACATATAAGTGAGATCATGTGATATCTGTCTTTCTGCTTGTGGCTTATTTCACTTCAGCATAATGTCCTCTAGGTTCATCCATGTCATTGCAAATAGGAGAATTTTATTTTTTAAGGCTGAATAATATTCCATTGTGTATATATTCCAGACTTTCTTTATCCATCCATCTATTGATGGATGGACATGTCTTGGCTATTATGAATAATGTTACTTTGCAGTCCTTTTATTTTTAACTTGTTTAGGTGGGTATTTAGCACAAATTATATTTTTTGTTATTGCTTATTTCAAAACACAACATTTTTTCTGAGTTTTTTTCTTTCACTCATGGTTATTTAGAAACTAGAGGCCTAGTGCACGAAATTTTTGCACGGGTAGGGTCCCTAGGCCTGGCCAGCGATCAGGGCTGATCTGTGGAGCGACCAGCAGGGCCATCAGGGCCCCTGCTCGCACCCGCCTTGGCCTGGTGCCACCCACTCACCTGCTCCATCATCCTGCCTTGGTCCTCCTCTTGTTGGGCCCATCAGGACTGGCAGCACCTCCACTGCCGCCTGCTGCCAGCGTACGTCTAACTCCCAGTCGGTTGAACTCCCGCTTGTGGGGACAATTTGCATATTAGCCTTTTACTATATAGGATGTGTTTCTTGATGACTTACACTATGGTTTATTTCTATTTTTGTTGATTTCTAGCTTAATTGGTCAGAGAATGTGTTTTGCATTATCTTATAATATTTGTTAAGACTTGTTTTGGCCCATTTGATTTTTTTATTTCCAAATTGAGTTAGAAAAGAGTGTATATTCTACAGCCTCTGAGTGTAATGTTCTCTGTATGCCCTTTGGGACAAGTTTGTTAATGGTGTTTTATATCTCTATTCTCTGATTTTCTCCCTGGTTATTCAATTGGAAAAAGTAGATTTATTTATTTGTCCTTTTAGTTCTGTTGCTTTTTAAAAATATATGTTGAGGTTGTGTTATTGGATGCATACTCATCATAAATTATTTTTTTCATGGTGAACTGAAAATTTATCATTAGGAATTGACCCTCTCTTTCTCTAGAAATACTTTTTAAAGTGTTTTTTGGCTAATATTCATGACTGCACCAGGCATCTTTTGGTTAGCATTTTCGTGATAAATCTTTTTTCCTTCTTCTTACTTTGAATTTTTGTGTATCCTTATATTTTAGATGTATCTCTTTTAAATATGATGTTTGGTTTGCTTTTTATTTGTTTTTTAATTCAGTCTGATCTCCATCTTTTAGCTAGATTACTTAATCCATTTCCATTTGATGGAATTACTTATATTTCAGGTTTATAGTTACCATCTTATTTTGTGATTTTTATTTGTTCTTCCTGTTTATATTTGTTTTTCTTGCCTTCTTTTGCATTACTTGCAAAAATACTGTATTTTTTTGAGCAGTTTTAGGTTCACAGCAAATTGAGCAGAAGGTACAGAGTTCTCATAAATCCACTGTCTCCCGTCACACACAACCTTCTTGACCAGAATAGTACATTGCTTACAATTGAGGAACCCACATTGACACATCATCATCCAAAGTTTACATTAGGATTAACTCTTGGTGTTGTACACTCTATGAGTTTTGACAAATGTACTATGATACTTATCTACTATCAAAGTATAGTACAGAATAGTTTAATTGCCCTAAAAATCCTGTGTGCTTTGCCTATTCAACTCTTCCTCCCCCAACCCACAGCAATCATTGATCTTTTATATTATCTTCCTTTTCCAGAATGCCATAGTTGGAGTCATTAGTATGTTAGCCTTTTCAGATTGGCTTCTTTCACTTAGTAATATGCACTTTAGCTTCCTCCATGTCTTTTCATGGCTTGGTAGCTCATTTCTTTTTCATACTGAATACCTAGTCCATTGTCTGTATGTGCTATAGTTCACTTATCCACTCACCTACTAAAAGATATCTTGGTTGCTTCCAAGTTTGGTCAATTATGATTAAAGCTGTTGTAAATATCCGTGTACAGATTTTTGTGTCAACAAGCATTTTCATTTCTTTTGGGTAAATACCAAGGAGCATGATTGCTGGATTATTGTAAGAGTATATTTTATTTTGTAAGAAACTGTTAACCTGTCATCCAAAGTGGTGGTATTCCACCAGCAATGAATGAAAGTCCTTGTTTCACATCCTCAACTAACATTTGGTGTTGTCAGTGTTTTAGATCTTCAACATTCTAATAGGTGTGTAGTGATATCTCATTGTTGGATTGATATTTTCTTCTCAACTTTCTCCTTCCATTAGTTTGAAAGTTACTCATTTCTGTTATTGTCGTGGTTACCCTAAACATTAAAAAATATTAACTTTTTAAGATCTAAGATTGATTAATACCACTGATTTCTTCTCAGACGTTAAAATGACCTCAGAATTTTTAAATTACTTTTGCCTACTTCATGGCTTATGTGCTTTTGCTGGTTTGTATTTCAATTCTATCTTATTTTTGAGACCTCAAAAGATATTATTATTATTGGTTTAATACGGGATTTCACACTTGTGTTTCTCACTTTTCTTTTTTCCTTTTTGCATTTCCAATATGTCCATGGAGACATTTGGTCCATGCCAAAAGGTCCTTGAAATTTGGTCTTGTCCAAGATGTCCACAGAGACATTTAGTCCATCTATAATGATAAAAGTGTAATATGCTAATTAGATCGGACGTCCTTCTGGAGCTGCTGCTTCTGGGGTGGCAGCCGGGGCTGCCGCCTCGGCCCTCGGAGCCCCTTGCATGAGTTTCGTGCATCGGGCCTCCAGTAGTTAATATAAATCTGCTCTTCTGTAATATTCTACACCCAACCCACCTGTCTAACCTATGTGCCATTACCAGCTAGGTTACTGAGGCAGAAAGGTTTATTATTGGCCATATGGCCACAACACAACTATTGACGAATAAAATATAATAGTATATTTTATGTATTAATCTTATAAACCAAAAGTAGAAATAAATATTAGGGGCTATTTGAACCCAGGGTCATTGTCTAAATCTGGATGTTTTGGACGGGACCAAATGTCCACTGATCTCAGATTGCCATCTGGTATTACTTTCCTTCTGCTTAAAGTATATTCATATTTAAATAGATCACAATTAAAGTCTAAAATTTTGTTGTATCTCAAACTGTCGAACTTTTATAAGTGGGATAAAGATAAGTTAAAGTTTGGATGGCAGTTGTAGTGTGGTGGTATCATGATGGTGATGGTAGTTTTTTATTTTGTTTTAAATACTGAGAAAGCTTTACTGAATTTGTAGTACTATTGGCTAATAAACACTAGGTGGTGCAATTGTGCAAGGACCATATAATGAAGTATGTGGACAATTTATTTTTATTTTTTATTTTTTGGAAGGCAGGAAGGTGAAATAAAAATTCTGGTTGAGGAAACTCTTTGTAAGTAAGAATTCTTAAAATATTAAAATGAATGGATAAATCTTTCTGTTTTATTAACTGTTCCAGGATTTAAATGGGGGCCTTTCGTTTAATTTAGACAAAGGTCTCAAAGTTTGAATATTGTTTATATTGCATTTTAAGCTCAACTAACTACAGAAAGAAAAAAATAATAAAAAACAGAAAACTGATTCAATTTGGTTCTCTATAAGTATTTAAATATTGACTTGTTCTGTGACTACAGTTAAATAGGCTTACCCTATACCACCTCAAATCACTCTAAATGCCGTAGGATTTGAGCAGTTATCCATAATGTTATATGTTTCATCTTATCAAGTGATTGTTGATCAGTTAGAACTTGAAACGTAGCTTTCCTCTTGGCATGTTTTGTCTTATATCCTTTAAATTAAAAAAAAAATCCACAACCCTTACATTCCTATGTAAGTTCAGGTCATTAAATTATTAAATTGAAGATTTAGTTTCTACAATGAAAATTATTATTGATTTACTTGTATAATAAAGAAAATAATTTCTATGCAGATAATTATTTGAAATCTTAATTCTTAATTTTGAAAGTCGTCTCCCCCCCTTCTATTTTTCCAATTTGGGATACAGTTCTTTTTGGAAATTAAAAGAAAGTCATGTCTTCCAGCACTTTAATAAATTACATCATTTCAGTTACATTTGTATTTAAATGTCTTTCAATATTTTGGAAGCACAAAATGAAGCTATCTTACCATTTTAAAATATTCACTGATAATCACAGAAAAATCAGAATTTATTTAAGTACTTAAGTAGGCTATCATAACTGACAGAATTATACAAACTATATGTGTATTTTTCTAACCGTGAGTCATATATCCTATATCAGACACAGAGTTAAAACTGATTTTTACATTTTACTAATGTAGTGAAACCACTTAGGATTTTAAAACTTATTTTCCATGTACAAACAACTATACAAAAATTATACTTTTAGAAATTTAGTAATTTGTTTTATAAAATTCTTTCCTTCTAATGTTAAATTACTTCAAGACTATCACATTTAGTATTTTTCTTTTGCGTTTTTGATATTATACTTGGAAGTAATATTGTTTTATTATTTATGAATACATTATTTTAGAATATATTTAAGCTTCTCTTATACCATAGGTTATATCAGTAATTAGCAGAGTAAGTTTGAAGGGAATAGTAATTTTCCTTCTGTTTGTGAAATAGGGGTATATGTGTGCACAGACGCACAGACATACATGCATTAGAGATGGTTTGGGATTACGGTGAGTCCAAGCAGTTGGGCCATTGCTCGTGGCTTATTTGATGATATATAGTGTTTTAATTTTTAATTTATTTTCAGTTCCCTTTGAAACTTTTGGAATGTAATGTGTAATTAATATTCTATTGAAAAAATATAGATTTAGTATTTGAGTCATGCAAGCTAGTTTTAGATAAAAGTTATAGAAATAATTTATGGAATTAAAGAAATCAATATTTTTATAGTAGTTGGCAGCCTTTATAAAATGACTTGCTGCTCTTGCAGATATATCCATTTTCACAATTGTCACTATTTAATGGCACCCATTTTAGCTACATTAGCCAGGGGGCTGAATAGCCATGAAAATGGGAGTAACCTCCGACCTCAGAAAATCATTCTTTTAAAAGAGAATTGAAACATTGGTGATAGGAAATTTGAATTGCTCTCGCAGCTGCAGTGTTTGTTCTGTGAATACTTAATTTAGTTTAGAGCTATACTTTTTCTCCCAAATATGTCAGAGTTTCAGAAGCATCAAATTCCTTTCAGGAAGAAAAAAATGCTTCCTTCCCAGGCCTATAGCATTTGAATGCGATATTCAGGCTTCAAACAGTTTCATTTAGGTAATACATATAGTCTTAAGAATAGGAATCCTCACATTGGACACGCTCTGTTAGACATATAGCTTATTCAGGCCTCAACCAAGATATTGCTATGCAGGCACTTATTTTAGATAATCCTTTTAATGACTGTAACTCAACTTCTTAGCTGTGTAGAAGACTGCTAGAGTGTTGGAGATACAGGCACGCATGCACGTGTGTGAGTATGTGTGTGTGTGTGCTGTAGATATATTACTAATGTATAAATATGCATGTATATGTATTATATAAATTTGTTAAGATTTTATAAAGAACTTGGATTTTGTACTATATGTGTACATATTTATTTAGATATTTGAAAGGTAAACTGTGCAAGCCTTATTTTTAATGCATGGAGAGTTACACATAGAATACTCATTAGGGTAAAAGGATTGCTATGGCCGATTCTCACATGCCGACTACAAATTTAGCCCAAAGAGATTTAAAAGTGATGGCAAAAAAAGGCCAGTTGTTCCGTGGTCTCATTAGTTAGCAGTTACTAACTGATCTGGCTTTACACAACTCTTCTACCCTTACTTTTAAACATTTAATAATACAGTTGTTGATCAGAGAATGAGGGGGAAGAAAGGGGCAGAAACCCAATATTTGCTGCTTTAATACCAACTGAGGCAAAAGTGAAACATTTGCTATATATTTTAATATCTGTTCCTCTGTTTTTTCATAATGTTAAGTGATTTTGAAATAAAACAAAAAAGAACATTATGTTAAAAAATTTATGGAAGTAATCTGAAGTTGTTTTTAACATATACAATAAAAAATGTGAAATAAAATGTTATGTGATTATAACTTAATTATACACTATATTGAATTATAAATCCTAACAGTAAAATATGTGTGCAGTTTTGAAACAAAATCATAGTGTTTAAATTGTTTAAAAAATGGGTCCAATTAAAAGCTGAAATATATAATTTAATTGTTTTAATTAGGAAAATATGTAATATAGTTCTAGCTTGCTGCTTTTTTTGCATTTAACATAATCACATAGAGACATCATTATTTTCATGTACAATGTAAAACACTCTCATGTGTTTCCTGGTCCACCATTAGCATTTCTTTATTTCTGAATGGTTGGGGGTGCCTCTTGCAAGCACCAAGCCCATTCCTTAGCCAACCATAAGAGAGTTCTGTACCAACAAGCTACTCGCTCCACATAAAAATCTGCTCTTAAAGTGAATTCATTATTCACTTTAATGAATTAAAATTCATGTAATGAATTTTCTGAATTCCTTGTCTTTTTAATTCCATAGATTAATTTGTTTGCACTTGTTGTAAATACTCTGACTTTATAGTTTAACCTCATTATAAGAGAAAAACAAATATTTTGATGTTTTATAAGAATGTTATTATCAGAGGCCAAGTAAATGTTTATGCCTGTTGTTTATAAAAATAATTTTAGTAAGTTAAATATTGTTTCTTAACATAGAAAACTTATTTTTGTCTTGGCTAGAATTGTTCAGACCATCTTTAAGCTACCTTTAAATAGTGATATAGAGAACAGTTTCTATATAGTTTTTAAAAGTCTAATTTTTAAAATTTGTTTTTCAAAATAATACTCATTACAAAGCTTCTTAAGAAATAAAAAAATATAAAGCATTCTCTGAATCACTCAAGAAATGATTTATCAAGTCTATAAATAAATGACAATACTTATTAGAATTATTGGTTCAAATTCTTTGAGTGCTTATATATAATAGTTCAACTATTAGAAAGAAATATACTATTAAAATTAATTTGATACTAGTTGGAATAATCAAAGTCTTACCAGAATTTTTTCTTTTTAACCATCATGTGTGGAGCAGACACTATTCAACATACTCATTTTACTCAAACAACATGTTACAGAAGCTTTAGCAATGCAAAAGAATTCTATCTGCTTTCGCCTTGTAATACATGCACAGTTTTGACTTCAAATGAAAAGGGAGGCTTTAGGTGTCAAAAAATTATCCAGATTACCATGAGTTAATACAGTTTTCTATATGTATAAATTGTGGATTAAAGTCTTAGAAGAAAGTATAAATTTTAAAAAAATTAACTGCATATTTTGGGAAATTTTTACTTTTTATCAAATGTATTGTTGCTAAAATAGGTTTCCTTTAAATATTTTAGCAACAGATGTTGACACAATATTTTTTAACAGTTTATTAGAGTTCTAGCCAACTTGGGTTCAATAATTAAAAAGGGGAAAATTGAGAAAAGTCTGAGAAATATACACCAGCCCATGATTCCAGTGATTAGCACTGTATTGTTTTGAAAATATCACACTATCCACAGTTATTTTGCATTTCACTTCATGTGATTTTTTTCAGAACAAAATAAAAGAGACTGATTTCCTTGAGTAAATAATTTACTTTTCTTAAATGTTATTACTTCATTAGAAGTGATAGGATTCTGACTTTCAGAATCATTAGTGAAATTCTATCAGGCTAGTTCATCTTTTCTGCCAGCTTTATTACTTTAAAAAAAATGTAAGCCCTTATAATTGTGGAGTTCTTGTCAGTTTGAAAATACATGTCAAAATAATATATGCTTTAAAAACATTTTCCTTGAATAATATATCAGTGAATGTTTTTAAAGGAGGTGTTGACACGAGTGATTTTGATGGTTGATATTAAACTATAAAGAAAATATACAGGGTGATGTAGTATATTTAAAGCAGACTTATGTCATATATGCTAAAATTGTTGAGTATGGAAATCATTTTCATGCTTGTATGAATTTCTTTCCCTTTGAATACCCAAAGCAATTTGTCAAAAGCAAATTTTTTATTTGGAGGAATGGTTTAAAATATTTTTAAATGATAAAAACTTTAAGTAGGTTACAACATCCCAATTCTACAGGGTAGTCATATTTCTCCGTGTTTTTTATTTTTCTCTACTGGCATATTAATGAACCAATTCATGCATAGTGAGTTTTTACTTTAACATCTTATTTTGGATTCTGTACATCTAATTTTATAATTTCACATGTTATTTTAAATAATATTGCCAACAATAATTTATAATTGTTATATGTAATTAAGACATTGATTATATTTTACTTGCCTGAAGGCAGAGGTCTGGACTGTATGAATGACTCTTGAGGTTTCTTTCCTAGCATTTTGAGCTGTACTTTTACAATTTATCAGAGTCAGATTTTGCCATTGGGGGACGTATGTTCTTGTTTAGCAGAGGTAAGTATCATTCATTCATTCATTTGACAATGAATGTTTATAAAACATCTAGTGTGTTCTGTAAGTGTAAGTACGGTGCCTGTGGTGGCTCAAGTTGCTTACAGTCTTGTGAGGGAGACAGACAAGTAAATAGGTAATTAAAATCTAAATGTAAGTTGATGAGTGCTATGACTGGGAAAGCAAACAGTATTCTGAAAGTGCCTGTGGTGGAATTAGGTTTTGCCATATAACCAAGTCTTAGCAAGGCCTGGTGTTGGAGAAAGCTTCCTGGAGAAAGTTTTGGATAACTTTCCTGAGGCTTAGTATGTGTAAGGGTTAGTCAAGTATAGGGTTGAAAGGGAGAGAGGACAGTTAAGTGAATCTACCATGAAATAATATGTACAAAGGCAAAGAGGAGCTGGAGAACTTGGCATGACTCGTGGAACTCCAAGATTTTAGTGTTCAGAGATGAAGTTGGAGCTGTGAGCAACTATTGATCATTTATGCATAGTCCTGTGTATCATATTTTCATCCTTGGTGTGCAGTGGGAAGTTGTTTAGAAAGGTTGTGCTGGTAGTAGTGTACAGAATGGATTGGAAGGAGTCAGATTAGAGGCAGGGGTACAAAGTGAGGACTTTCTGAGTGATTCGTTAAGATGTGTTGGAGTCATAAACTATTTTGATAGCAATAGAGATGGAGAAAAGGAGATGAATTTATGAAATGTTTAGGTACTAACAGTAACAGTTGGTGACTGACAAGATGTGATTTGTGGAAGAATTAGTATTGATGGTAACACTCAAGTTTCTGACTTAGGTAACTAGGTGAATGAGACTTTTATTTAATGTGATTGGAAACATGAAAGGGTCTGAAAGGAAAGAATATGAATTCAGTTTTAGAAACTGTGAACTTAATGTGAAATGCTGTATGGAGATGGCCAGTAGAAGTTAGATATATAAAGCAGATTCTTGGGAGATAAATGCAGACTAGTGACTAAGAGTCATCAGCATGTAGGCAGTACTTGGAATAGATGAAATGTTTTGAAATAAAGAGAAGAGAGGAGGATTAGGAATAAGTCCCTGAGGGATCCAACATTTTAGAGATGGACAGATGATAAAGAACCATACTAAGGAAGAAAAAAAAAATACTAAGCAGCAGCAGCTGGAGAAGTGGGAGGAAAATGAGGGGAGTGCAGTGTCACTAAAACCAAAGGATGAAAGTGATTAAAAAGCTATCAGCCAGTTACAGTAGAAAGTGCACACTATATGGAAAATATGATGAAGAAAAGATTTCCTGACTAGAGAACAGGAAAGCTTCATGGAGGAGGTGGCATCTGAAAAGCTTAAAGAAGCTACTGAATGGTGAGAAATATATTCCAGGTAGAGGGAACAGCATAATAAAAGGTAGGAAAGTAGCCCTGACTTGTTTGGCTCAGTGGATAGAGTATCGGCCTGCGGACCGAGGGGTCCCGGGTTCGATTCTGGTCAAGGGCATATACCTTGGTTGCAGGCACATCCCCAGTGGGGAGTGTGCAGGAGGCAGCTGATCGATGTTTCTCATCAATGTTTCTAACTCTCTATCCCTCTTCCTTCCTCTCTGTAAAAAAAAATCAATAAAATATATTTTTTTAAAAAGTAGGAAAGTATCAGACTATAGATGTAACAAGTTATATGTCATCTAGTGACAGTTCTAGGGTTTGTATTAGAGGCAGGACTAGAAAGGTAGTGGTAAATGATTATGAAGGCCTTGATTGTCAATGTTATATCTCTGTGTTCTTGGCAATAGGGTGCCATAGGAAGATTTTAAAGAGGATTTATTTCACTCCTTTTAAGGCTGAATAATATTTCATTGTATGGGTATACCACATCTATTTATCCATTTATTAGCAATATATTCTTTAGGGATGAATACATAAATAATCTATTTTGAAAATGGGAAAGGGAAGAGTAACCCAAAATTTAAGGTGCTTATTACCTCTGGAGAAGGAAATGGAAGGGATGCAAATAGGGAGGGGGATTATAAGATTTTAAGGTTTCGTAGTGGTCTATTTCTTAAGCTGCATAGTGGGTACAGGACATTCATTTTATTATACCTTAAATAGTACTTAAATGTTTTATACTTTAATTTGTATGATATAGTTCACAGCTTTTAAAAATTCAAATGATAGTGCCTTTAGTTTAATTTCAATGTCTTGTTAATGGAGGAATGATATGATGATATTTGTTGTTTGAAAAGATTTATTTTATCATCGGGTTGGGTAGGGGCAAAGACAGGCTCTTTAGATAGATTATTGAAATAGCCCAGGGAAGGAGTAGGAAGCCTGGACCAAATCAAACGATAGCAATGGAGAAGAAGGACATTAATATAAATCAGGCAAAGAACCCCACAAAAAAACAGTATTTATAAGCTGGTGAAAAGGACAAGGAAAAGAGGAGGTGTTCATTTCTAGTTTACTTTCTTGCCTTTTTCTCACCCATGTTAGGCCTCCCACTATTCTCCCTGCCTCACGCAACAAAAGGCCTCTCTTCATTCTTCATTATAAAAAAATGTCATCAAGCTTTAATGTCTCATTTTTTTCTCCCAACTTCACATTAAGAAGCATGAAGAGTCTAAGATTTTACCCTACTTGCCAACTAAAAAGTTAGCCTGCCACAGCTTAATGGATGCTGATAGAAAACACGAGACATCTAGATCAGAGATGAAGGACAGTTTATTATTCACAGCAATAGAGTAGTTGAAGTATCAGCATCTTTGCACATGTTCTCTGAATCCTAAGCACCTTAGTGTGATATGAAGATGGACAGATGACACCTGCACAGGCAGTGAGTTGCATTATAGGAGAGGAATCCTGAGCTTAACCAGGAATTAGGGAGGGGTCAGCTTAACCCGAGACCCTTTGGTGTGCAAGCTGATGCTCTAACCATTGAGCACACTGGCCAGGGCATAGGATTTATTTTTATGGCTAACATTCCAACTTTGATGGTGATGCTGTTCTTTACTTTTCTGAGACCTTGTGTCATTGGCAATGTCTTCTCTTCCCAAAGCTTTATTTATCAAATATTTATTGAATACTTATGATACAGTGAGGGAATATTACCGAGCAGCTTTATAAAGCATGAGAAGCATCAGATTCATACATAAAAGGACAGCACAAAGGCTCTGAACTAGTAATAGGCTTAATATTTTTTTAAACATTCTTTTTAAAAAAATATATTTTATTCATTTTTTACAGAGAGGAATGGAGAGGGATAGAGAGGTAGAAACATTGATGAGAGAGAAACATCGATCAGCTGCCTCCTGCACACTCCCCACTGGGGATGTGCCCGCAACCAAGGTACATGCCCTTGACCGGAAGCGAACCTGGGACCCCTGAGTCCACAGGCAGACACTCTATCCACTGAGCCAAACCGGTTGCAGGGGTGGGCAAACTTTTTGACTCGAGGGCCACAATGGGTTCTTAAACTGCACCGGAGGGCCGGAACAAAAGCATGGATGGAGTGTTTGTGTGAACTAATATAAATTCAAAGTAAACATCATTACATAAAAGGGTACGGTTTTTTTTTTTTTTAGTTTTATTCATTTCAAACGGGCCGGATCCGGCCCGCGGGCCGTAGTTTGCCCACGGCTGGGTTAGGGCGTAGGCTTAATATTTTTGAGGAACAGAAAGCAAGCCCATGTTCCTGGACTATGGTGAGCTAAGGAGCAAAGTTGTAAAATAAGGAGTTTGGAGAGGTAGGTCA
This sequence comes from Myotis brandtii, assembly GCF_000412655.1. Lineage (NCBI taxonomy): Eukaryota > Metazoa > Chordata > Mammalia > Chiroptera > Vespertilionidae > Myotis > Myotis brandtii. Next base: position 4,139,303 of record NW_005371410.1, read on the forward strand.
TGACATGAGGTTTGAATTTTATTTTTATATCTTTAACCTTTATTACTCTTAATTTACTGATACTCTAAGGCCCTTTCCCCTTCTAATCCCTTTTAAAATATGCCACTACTTCCCTTTCTTTTCTAAATTCTTTCAAATGGGGGAAGAATTAAAATATAAATTCTCAACACTATTAGACAAAAAGGAATGATGCCATTAGAAATTGTGAGGAATTCCTGAGAGACAGAAAGCAGAAGTGTGGAAAATGACAACTCAAAATGGCACAGAAAAGAAAATACCTGTACATGAGAGTAGGAATAATTATCTAAAGGTCTGTGCCTTAAGCAGGAAGGCTAGTATTTCTCCTTGCCCAGTTCTTCCTCTCTCCTCAAATCATGCACACACACACATGCATATTCTCTCTCTCACACACAGATACACATACACATTAGCAACAGAAGACAGCAGTGGCATTTGCCCATTTCTGAAAATCAGAAGTCTTAACATAAGGTAAGCTACCTATCCTGGAAAGAATTCCAGTGTGGCTATAGGGACGTGAGAAAAGAGTAGAAAATGAAGTACCTTGGGAGGACTTAGCTATGTTACAGACATGGATGGGAGGAAAAATGGAAAGGAAAGGCAGTCCTGCCCAGGAGGAAAATACATTAGAGTATTTGTTTGTGCCAGTTGGAGCCTCCTCCGCTTGCCCCTGTGTGCTCTCCTGCACATCTTAATGTGGCCATGGTCATTTACATACCCTCCTGTACACAAAAGAGACCAAATGGGGAAAACAAAGGTCTGTGGCTGTAGAGAAACCTGAGCCGGCGATATAAGCTAATCAGTTTACATCATTTTAAAATATGAATGGATCGTCAAGGATCATCAGACAAATAAAAAAACCCATAGCAGGAAAAAGAAGAGCCAAAATGAACAGACAACTGATTGGGATGAAACATTTAACTCAAAGGACAGAAGAGCATATGAAGTACGTTCTAATCCAGCGGTCGCCAACCGGTGGTCCACGGACCTCTGGTGATCCGTGAGGTCTGAAAGGTTGGCGACCACTGTTGTAATCAATACCAGGTAAATTTTGAGAGATTCCAGAAGATATTGGAACAAGAACAGACCACTTTGAAAATAAAAATGTGATTGTTAAAATAATAAAAACTACACACACAGAACAAAGCAACGTAATAGATCTTAACTACAGACTGAATAGTAATCTGGGAGATAAAATTAAAGAAATATTCTAAGTTAGAGTTAAAGGACGAAATGTGAGAGAGAAGTTGAGCCAGAGCAGGTCAATCCAGGCAATGCAATACAGCTAAAAATTGAGAACTAAAGAAATCCCTCCGCCTCCGGCCACATAACCATTTGGCCACAGGATACTGTTTGTGTTAGTGGTTGGACTAGGCCCCTGGACCTTGCTTCAACCAGAACATCTCTACTTTTACAAATTTTATATTTTGAAGTTATTTGCAATGTTTTATTAAAGGAAAAAGTGTTCTGCCAGGAGAAAAAAGTTTGAAAACTATTGACATATGGGATAAAATTCAGACTTGTTGCATATTATTTAAGGCTCTTTACGATTTTATCCCAAATTGTCTTTCTCTGGGGTAAGTGAAGGGAGATTATGTAGAAGAGGGAGGGGCCAGCTCACCCAGAGGTATGCATGCTCATATAAGGACTTTAAGACATGCAAGGAGAAACTTTTTGAAGAGTTTTAGACAAATAAAATGATCTGATTTGTATGTTTAAAAGTATTGTATGTTTTTATTAAATACTGTATTATTATATATTAGAGGCCCAGCGCGCACAAAATCGTGCGCGAGTAGCTTGCTTCCGCTTGCCTCAGCTGGCCGCCCCACCCATCGCTGCTCGTAGTTCACGCCCCACCCTCCGCCTCTCATAGCTCTCCACCACTAGTAGCTCTTGCCCCGCCCCATCTGCTGCGAGAGCCGCTGCTCAGGGCCATGGGCCTTTTATAATATAGATTGTGCATAATATATTAACATTTAAAAAGATATTTTTATATTTTATGGGAAGTGGGTAATAGAGGCTCAAAACTTGGGAATGGAGAGCAGTTAGAAGGTTATGGAAGTGCTCCAGGCAAGATAATATGGTGGACTAGACTAGAGGTGAGAATGGAGTTGGAAAGAAGTAGAAGGATCAGGATATATTTAAGAAGAAGCAGAGCTAAGAAGGGAAAAGAGGACATGAGGGTGGTGACATTAACAGGAAAGACATGAAAGGGTGGGTTTTTAGTTTTTCTTTCTTTTGCCCTTGTTTCCTTTTCTTTTCTCTTCCCCTCTCTCTGCCTCTGTCAGTAAGACAGTGAACATTTTTGTGTAGCTATAGTGTACTCCATATTGTTGGAAAAGGGAAAAGAGTTGGTGATAAGATTAGAAATGTCACTTACATTCAAAATGAATTATTCACACATTTAATAAACGAATATCAGAACTCTAAAAGATAAACATTTTTTTATCTTCATGGTTTCTGTACATCAGATATTTGTGAGTGGCCTAGATGGGCAGTTCTGGCACAGGATCTCTTATGAGGTTGCAGTTGTCTGAAAACTGGTGGATCTAAGTCCCAGGGGGCTCATGCACATGGTTAGCAAGGGGTGCTGGTTGTCTGGCAAGAGGCCAGTTCCCTCCCCAGATGTGGTCTCCTCCATAGGCTGAGTGTCCTCACAACATGGTGGCTGGCTGTGCCCTTGCCCTTCGGTGTGGAGGTGACGGGCATCTGAAGGAAGTCTCCGAGCCTCATGGAGGGCTGTGGAATATGGGGTGGAGTAGTCAGAACTTTTTAAAAAATTGTTTTAAATACCCTACAATAGAAGCAGCATGCAGTGACAAAATGATGGGTTTTGGAATTTGACAAATTTGTGTTAAAAATATAGATTCATCACTTTTCTGCTTTATAAAATAGGGAACTATTACCTCATGTGATTATTGTAAAGTCTAAATGGTAATTTGCATATAAAGCACTCAGCATACAGTAGGTCCTCCCTGCTTAGCTGAGAAGAGAACTTTTTTTCTCAGTTTGGTCTGACATAAAATGAATAACACTAAGACCTTGGAAATTTTCCAAATTTGCTGAGCCTAGAAACAAATAAATGAAATTTCTAAAGGCAAATTGTAGATATTTTCTTATTGCCATAATCCGTGATTTAGATATAGGAGGGTTAACAACACCCAAAACAAATGCAGTTTTCAGGAATCAACTATCGCTCTGTAACAGTATTAAACCTTTTATTGAGTAGTTTTAGTGGAAAGTACGTTTGAGGAATATTGAATAATTTGCAACAAAATTACACCATAAAACTTAGTTTGAAATAACTAAATCATGTCCACACATCAGTTTCATAAATTAGGTACTTTACATATGTGTAAGTTGGAATGTTCATGAAAAGAGGATTCATAGTAACTATTGTTCATACCAAATTTACCATGCACTCATATGTATTGAGCTATAAATAAAAATACTTGTAGTTAAAATATGATTATTAGATATGATTTATTAGAAAATAACTGACTACTAACTACTGAACAAATAGCAAACCCTGCTTTGACCACCTAGACACCTTTTCATTGGCTGGTGCCATCTGTGACAGGTCCTGAACTGTATGTTTATAGACACACAGCCTGAGTAGTTGGCAGCAACACCAGTTATTGACTCTGAGTTTAACGAGCATTCTTATGACCATTACTTTTCCCTTCCATTTGCAGGAATATGTTTTAAATCTTTATTGTTGAAAGTATTACAGATGTCCTATTTCTTTCCCCCATTGACCCCCCTCCACCCCGCTCCTACTCCCTTCTGAGGCCTTCCCCGAACTATTGTTTGTCCATGGGCTATGCATACATGCATGTAAGTTCTTTGTTTAATCTCTTCCCTCCACCCTCAACCCCCTTCCCTCTGAAATACATTAGTTTGTTGCATGTTTCAATGTTTCTGGATCTGTTTTGTTCATCAGTTGATATTGTTCAGTAAATTCCACATATGAATGAGATCATGTGATACTTGTTTTTCTTTGACTGGCTTATTTCACAAATACTCTCCAGGTCCCTCCATGCTGTCTCAAAGGGCAAGAGATCCTTCTTTTTAATAGCTGCATAGTTTGTCATTGTGTAAATGTACCACATCTTTTTTATCCACTCATCTACTGATGGATACTTGGATTGTTATAGCTAGTGTAAATAATGCAATGAATCTAGGGGTGCATTTATGCTCTCAGATTGCTGTTTCAGGCTTCTTAGGATATATTCCTAGAAGTGGGATCACTGGGTCAAATGACAGTTCCATTTTTTTTTAAAGTTTTTCTTTTAAGGGTTAAGGATTTTAAATATATTTCTTTATTGATTTCAGAGAGGAAAGGAGAAGGAGAGAGAGATAGAAACATCAATGATGAGAGAGAATCATTGATTGGCTGCCTCCTGCACACCCCCCACTGGGGAACGAGCCTGCAACCCAGGAATGTGCCCTCGGCCAGAATCGAACCTGGGACCCTTCAGTCCGCAGGCTGACGCTCTATCCACTGAGCCAAGCTGGCTAGGGCAACAGTTCCATTTTTAATTTTTTGAGAAAATGCCACACTGTTTTCAATAGTGGTTGTACCAGTCTACATTCCCACCAGCACTGTAATAGAGTTCCTTTTTCTCGACATCCTTGCCAGCACTTGTTGTTTGCTGATTTATTGATGGTAGCCATTCTGGCAGGTGTGAGGTGGTACCTCATTGTTTTAATTTGCATCTCTCTGATAATTAGTGACATTGAGAATTTTTTCAGATGTCTCTTGGCCATTTCTATGTCCTCTTCGGAGAAGTGTCTGTTTAGTCCTGAGCCCATTTTTTAATTGAGTTATTGGTCTTCTTTTGTTGAGTTATATGAGTACTTTATATATTTTGGAAATGAAATCCTTATCAGATGTATCACTGACAAATATGTTCTCCCATGCAGTAACTTCCCTTTTCAATTTGATGCTGGTTCCCTTTGCTGTCATCCTTCCATTTTCAATCTCTGTGTCTTCAGATCTGAAATGACTTTCTTGTAGGCACAATATGTATGGATCTTGTTATTTTATCCATGCAGCCACCCTTTGTCTTTTGATTAGAGCATTTAGTCCATTGATATTTAAGATAATTATGGGTAGGTATATACTTATTGCCACTTGTTAATTGTTTTCTTGTTTTTGTAGTCCTCTGTTCCTTTGTGTTTGTTTTTTTCATTTGTAATTTGATGACTTTTATTAGTATTATGTTTGGGTTCCTTTATTTATTTATTTATTTATTTATTTTTGTATACCTATTATAGGCTTTTGGCTTGTGGTTACCATGAGATTCATATGTAATATCCTGTGTATATAGCACTCTGTTTTAAGTTGATGGTCACTTAAGTTTGAAAGCATTGTAAGCGTGTGTGTCCCCCCACCCATGCTTTATGTTTTTGATATCATATTTTATATCTTTGTGAGTGTGTGTATTCCTTAACTTGTTATTGTAGGTACAGATGATTTTGCTATTTTTTTTCTTAATAAGTGGTTGATCCAATATCTTTACTATATGTTTGCCTTTACTAGTGACATTTTTTTTCCATGTATTTTCTTATTTCTAGTTTTGGCCTTTTTTGTTCTTTAAAGAAGTCCTTTTAATATGTTTTGTAATGCTGGTTTAGTGCTGAATGATGTTGGTCCCATAAGATTATAATGGAGCTGAAAATTTTATATTGTTTACTGATGTCGTAGCTGTCATGACATTGTGGCACAATGAATTACTTGCACATTTGTGGTGATGTTGCTGTAAACATACCTACTGCTTTGCCAGTCATATAAAAGTACAGCACATACAATTTTGTACAGTATATAATACTTGCTAATATAACAAACTATGTTACTGGTTTATGTATTTACTACACTATACTTTTTATCATTATTTTAGAGTGTACTCTTTATATTATCAAAAAAGTTTGCTGCCCTAACTGGTTTGGCTCAGTGGATAGAGCGTCGGCCTGTGGACTGAAGGGTCCCAGGTTCGATTCCGGTCAAGGGCATGTACCTTGGTTGGGGGCACATCCCCAGTAGGGGGTGTGCAGGAGGCAGCTGGTCGATGTTTCTCTCTCATCGATGTTTCTAACTCTCTATCCCTCTCCCTTCCTCTCTGTAAAAAATCAATAAAATATATTTTTAAAAAAAAGTTTGCTGTAAAACAGTATGCCATGTTATGCCGGCAGTAGCCTCTTACAGCCTCTCACAGCCTCTCGTGTTTACCTTGTTTCTTGATTGCATCATTTTCTCTTGTGCTTCACTTAATCTTGTATTGTTCCATTCATCAGAGCTCTTAAGCATACCAAATCCACTACAAATGTTGCCAGTAAGATGCTACATCTAGTGATTGACCTGGAAATAAAATTAAAAGTGACTAAGGACAACAAAGGTGGGAAATCAGTGATGGTTATTGCTCGCCAGTCAGGCATGTTCCATTCCACCACAGCTATGATCTTGAAGAACAAGAACAAAATGACGGAAGCTGTTAAAGCATGTGCTTCATTAGAGGCAATGAGACTAACAAAACTTTGAGCAGGGCCTAAGTACAAAAGTTGGAGAAAGTTGTAATTACCTGGATTAAAGACCAGGCGTGGAAGCATATCCCTCTCAGCACCATGACAATCAAGCCAAAGGGGAAAATGTTTGCGCTGTTGGAAGAAAAGGCTGGACTCGACTACATGTTGAATTTACTGCTAGCTCTGGGTGGTTTAAATGATTCAAGGATTGCTATTCATTACACAGTGTGAAAGTGAGTGGTGAGTCTGTGTTTGAGGGCTGATATGAAGGCAGCTGAAGAATTTTTGGAAACTCCAGGTAAGCTTGATTGTGGAGGGAAACTACTTGCTAGAGCAAATATCCAAGATGGATGAAACCTCCCTACTCTGGAAACAGATGTCTGAAAGGACTTTCTCCATAAGGAGGCCAGTCAGTGTCGGGTTTCAAGGTTTTAAGGACAGGATAGCAGTCATGCTTGGGGGCAATGTTGCAGGCTGCATATGGAAACCCTTTGTGATCTGGCAAAGTGAGATGCGCCTGCTGCCAACATACTACAGGAACCATAGGAAGTCATGGATGACCCAGCTCCTCTTCCAAAATGTCCTCCTGAGTTGCTATCCCAGCAAAATGGAGAAGTACTCTTTGGAGAATAACATACCTTTAAAGATTTTGCTTATTGTTGGTAATGTTCCCATACATCCTCTTTTTATTATTGATCTTTATCTCAAAATTAAAGTGGTGTTTCTCTTTCCAGACACCATTTCTTTGATTCTCCTTGATAGATCAAGGAGTTATAACAGGTTTTAAGGCTTAGTACCTAGGGAAGACATCTGCTCAGGCTATTGCTGCAACTGAGGAAGACACTGAGAAAACACAGTTCTGGAAGGATTACAGCATCAGTGACTGTATCAAGAACATTGTTTGGGCTTGGGGTGATGTCACCAAGGAGTGTACGAATGGCATCTGAAAGAAGATACTCAAGAGGTTTGTCCATGGCTTCAAAGGATTTGCCAAGGGTGAGAAGGTTGTAAAAATCAACAGGCTATGATTGAGATGGCAAACAACTTTAACTTGGGTGTGGATGAGAATGACATTGAAGAGCTCCTAGAGGTGATGTAACTGGAGATCAACCGAGTCCAGGGCTCGTGCTGCCTGTCACCACCTTGCCAAAAAGCAGAGAGAATCGAACCTGGGACCCTTCAGTCCGCAGGCTGACGCTCTATCCACTGAGCCAAGCTGGCTAGGGCAACAGTTCCATTTTTAATTTTTTGAGAAAATGCCACACTGTTTTCAATAGTGGTTGTACCAGTCTACATTCCCACCAGCACTGTAATAGAGTTCCTTTTTCTCGACATCCTTGCCAGCACTTGTTGTTTGCTGATTTATTGATGGTAGCCATTCTGGCAGGTGTGAGGTGGTACCTCATTGTTTTAATTTGCATCTCTCTGATAATTAGTGACATTGAGAATTTTTTCAGATGTCTCTTGGCCATTTCTATGTCCTCTTCGGAGAAGTGTCTGTTTAGTCCTGAGCCCATTTTTTAATTGAGTTATTGGTCTTCTTTTGTTGAGTTATATGAGTACTTTATATATTTTGGAAATGAAATCCTTATCAGATGTATCACTGACAAATATGTTCTCCCATGCAGTAACTTCCCTTTTCAATTTGATGCTGGTTCCCTTTGCTGTCATCCTTCCATTTTCAATCTCTGTGTCTTCAGATCTGAAATGACTTTCTTGTAGGCACAATATGTATGGATCTTGTTATTTTATCCATGCAGCCACCCTTTGTCTTTTGATTAGAGCATTTAGTCCATTGATATTTAAGATAATTATGGGTAGGTATATACTTATTGCCACTTGTTAATTGTTTTCTTGTTTTTGTAGTCCTCTGTTCCTTTGTGTTTGTTTTTTTCATTTGTAATTTGATGACTTTTATTAGTATTATGTTTGGGTTCCTTTATTTATTTATTTATTTATTTATTTTTGTATACCTATTATAGGCTTTTGGCTTGTGGTTACCATGAGATTCATATGTAATATCCTGTGTATATAGCACTCTGTTTTAAGTTGATGGTCACTTAAGTTTGAAAGCATTGTAAGCGTGTGTGTCCCCCCACCCATGCTTTATGTTTTTGATATCATATTTTATATCTTTGTGAGTGTGTGTATTCCTTAACTTGTTATTGTAGGTACAGATGATTTTGCTATTTTTTTTCTTAATAAGTGGTTGATCCAATATCTTTACTATATGTTTGCCTTTACTAGTGACATTTTTTTTCCATGTATTTTCTTATTTCTAGTTTTGGCCTTTTTTGTTCTTTAAAGAAGTCCTTTTAATATGTTTTGTAATGCTGGTTTAGTGCTGAATGATGTTGGTCCCATAAGATTATAATGGAGCTGAAAATTTTATATTGTTTACTGATGTCGTAGCTGTCATGACATTGTGGCACAATGAATTACTTGCACATTTGTGGTGATGTTGCTGTAAACATACCTACTGCTTTGCCAGTCATATAAAAGTACAGCACATACAATTTTGTACAGTATATAATACTTGCTAATATAACAAACTATGTTACTGGTTTATGTATTTACTACACTATACTTTTTATCATTATTTTAGAGTGTACTCTTTATATTATCAAAAAAGTTTGCTGCCCTAACTGGTTTGGCTCAGTGGATAGAGCGTCGGCCTGTGGACTGAAGGGTCCCAGGTTCGATTCCGGTCAAGGGCATGTACCTTGGTTGGGGGCACATCCCCAGGAGGAGGTGTGCAAGAGGCAGCTGATCGATGTTCCTCTCATCGATGTTTCTAACTCTCTATCCCTCTCCCTTCCTCTCTGTAAAAAATCAATAAAATATATTTTTAAAAAAAAGTTTGCTGTAAAACAGTATGCCATGTTATGCCGGCAGTAGCCTCTTACAGCCTCTCACAGCCTCTCGTGTTTACCTTGTTTCTTGATTGCATCATTTTCTCTTGTGCTTCACTTAATCTTGTATTGTTCCATTCATCAGAGCTCTTAAGCATACCAAATCCACTACAAATGTTGCCAGTAAGATGCTACATCTAGTGATTGACCTGGAAATAAAATTAAAAGTGACTAAGGACAACAAAGGTGGGAAATCAGTGATGGTTATTGCTCGCCAGTCAGGCATGTTCCATTCCACCACAGCTATGATCTTGAAGAACAAGAACAAAATGACGGAAGCTGTTAAAGCATGTGCTTCATTAGAGGCAATGAGACTAACAAAACTTTGAGCAGGGCCTAAGTACAAAAGTTGGAGAAAGTTGTAATTACCTGGATTAAAGACCAGGCGTGGAAGCATATCCCTCTCAGCACCATGACAATCAAGCCAAAGGGGAAAATGTTTGCGCTGTTGGAAGAAAAGGCTGGACTCGACTACATGTTGAATTTACTGCTAGCTCTGGGTGGTTTAAATGATTCAAGGATTGCTATTCATTACACAGTGTGAAAGTGAGTGGTGAGTCTGTGTTTGAGGGCTGATATGAAGGCAGCTGAAGAATTTTTGGAAACTCCAGGTAAGCTTGATTGTGGAGGGAAACTACTTGCTAGAGCAAATATCCAAGATGGATGAAACCTCCCTACTCTGGAAACAGATGTCTGAAAGGACTTTCTCCATAAGGAGGCCAGTCAGTGTCGGGTTTCAAGGTTTTAAGGACAGGATAGCAGTCATGCTTGGGGGCAATGTTGCAGGCTGCATATGGAAACCCTTTGTGATCTGGCAAAGTGAGATGCGCCTGCTGCCAACATACTACAGGAACCATAGGAAGTCATGGATGACCCAGCTCCTCTTCCAAAATGTCCTCCTGAGTTGCTATCCCAGCAAAATGGAGAAGTACTCTTTGGAGAATAACATACCTTTAAAGATTTTGCTTATTGTTGGTAATGTTCCCATACATCCTCTTTTTATTATTGATCTTTATCTCAAAATTAAAGTGGTGTTTCTCTTTCCAGACACCATTTCTTTGATTCTCCTTGATAGATCAAGGAGTTATAACAGGTTTTAAGGCTTAGTACCTAGGGAAGACATCTGCTCAGGCTATTGCTGCAACTGAGGAAGACACTGAGAAAACACAGTTCTGGAAGGATTACAGCATCAGTGACTGTATCAAGAACATTGTTTGGGCTTGGGGTGATGTCACCAAGGAGTGTACGAATGGCATCTGAAAGAAGATACTCAAGAGGTTTGTCCATGGCTTCAAAGGATTTGCCAAGGGTGAGAAGGTTGTAAAAATCAACAGGCTATGATTGAGATGGCAAACAACTTTAACTTGGGTGTGGATGAGAATGACATTGAAGAGCTCCTAGAGGTGATGTAACTGGAGATCAACCGAGTCCAGGGCTCGTGCTGCCTGTCACCACCTTGCCAAAAAGCAGAGACAGGGATTGGATTATAAGTGTGTGTTTAATAATATCAGATGCAGGAAATCTAGGAAGGTGGCGGGTAAAAACCATAACATCCACCTTCCCCCTTAAGCTTGTTAGGAGTAAGTTTATCTAGGGGAATTGGGGAAAGGGAATGTGGGTAAGGAGTACAAAGGGGTTTCTGGTGATCTGTGGTCCTGGAAATGGAGCCCCTGTGGGGGTACGTCTTGATGAATGTATTCAGGATGGTCAGCCTTATGAAACCGGTCAGTCGGTGACTGGGTCGTCCCAGTCGGTCAGCTTCTGCATTCCTGGTGGCAAGGCGTGTAAGTTCAGGGCTGGGTTAGAAGTCTCTTTGTTCTTGCCTGGTCATCTGAGAACTGCAACAAAGTCTTAGTCAGAATCAGGCAAGGTTAAACATATATAAATAATTAATCAATTATTTACACATTCTGTTAGTAAAAGGGAGGCAAAGAAAAGAGAAAGGAAGAGAAAAATAAAAATCATATTTTTATTCTGTCCTTGTACCCCTATCAGTGATTCCTGAGGAATTGACTAACACAGAGTTGTTGGAACTGGAACAGGAGCACAGGGCTGAAGAAGAAGCAGGAGAAAAGAAACCTGCAGAGCAAAAGAAGAACCCCTCCAAGGAAATTCACTGCAGCGTTTAGCAGCAGCTTTTAGAGACCTCAACAAGCTCCTTAAATTTGAAAATGTGGACCCCAACACTAGAAGGTTGTCATTAATAGAAAAGAATGTTTATGGGGCTTTATCTGCTTAAAAGCAAATTATTTGATGAAAAAAAGAAACAAATCAACCTCCCTGGCCGTCTTCCTAAGGAGAGTGACTCCTTCTCAGGAAGAGCCTCGGGCAGGTCCCCAGGAGGTGTTCCGGAAGAAGGCACTGTTATCAGATGACAGCTCCCTGCATCTGGTCAAGATGTGGAGGTGCAAGGTAGTGATGGGATTATCCTGACCCTGTGTAAGTCTAGCCAGTGATGGCGAACCTATGACAACTCATTTTTTTAAATTTTTCTTTGTTAAATGACATTTAAATATATAAAATAAATATCAAAAATATAAGTCTTTGTTTTACTATGGTTGCACATATCAAAAAATTTCTATATGTGACACGGCACCAGAGTTAAGTTAGGGTTTTTCAAAATGCTGACACCCGAGCTCAAAAGGTTCGCTATCACTGGCCTAGGCTAAGGTGTGTGTATGTTCTTAATAAAAAGTGAAAAAGTAAAACATTAAAAATAATAAAAACAAGCTTATAGAATAAGTATATAAAGAAAAATATTTCATACAGCTGTAAAATGTGTTTTAAACTATTATTACAAAAGTCTAAACATTTAAAAAGTTAAAGTTTATAAAGTAAAAATGTTCCAGTAAGCTAAGGTTAATTTATATTTTGAAGAAAGGAAAATACTGTTTGTTTATTTTATTTTTTAATTGATTTCAGAGAGGAAGGTAGAGGGAGAGAGAGAGAAAGAGAGAGAAACATCAATGATGAGAAAGAATCATTGATTGGCTGCCTCCTACACACTCCACACTGGTGATTGAGCCTGCAACCTGGGCATATGCCCTGACCAAGAATTGAACTGTGATCTACTGGTCCATAGGCTGATGCTCAACCACTAAGCAACATCGGCTGGGCCTTTTTATTAAGCTTAGTGTAGCCTAAGTGTACAGTGTGTATAAAGTCTCAGTAGTGTACAGTAATGTACTAGACCTTCACATTCACTCACCACTCACTCACTGACTCACCCAGAGCAACTTCCAGTTCTGCAGGCTCCATTCATGGTAAGTGCCCTATACAGGTGTGCCATATTTTATCTTTTATATCATATTACAATACCTTTTCTATGTTTAGATACACAAATATCATTGTGTTACAAGTACCTACAGTATTCAGTACAGTAACATTATGTACAGGTTTGTAGCCTAGGAGCAGTAGGCTGTTCCATACAGCTTGCACTGTGATGTTCCCACAATGGTGAAATCGCCTAACGATGCATTTCTTAGAATATATCCCCATTGTTAACTGACACATGACTCTATATAATTTCTGCTTTTGTGATTAAAATTGTGTCAGTTTCTAGAATTAATAAACTCTCTTCCCTGTACTTTCTTGGACATGATTCTAATTTATTTTCCATACTCTGATGTAATTGTATTTCTTGTTCTTCTCCTACCACTGCATCCCCCACTAAGTTATGACCTCTTCAAATGCAAATACTACTTGTCTTTTTTTCTTGGTCCAATGGCTGGCACTTTGTAGATGCTAGCAAATGTAGGTTGAACCAAACTAAAAATAGAAGATGAAATGATACCTAGTGAAATGCTAAAATAATTAGAATAATTAGAATAGTTTTCCTTTTGTATTACTGAAATAGGCCTCTTTTATGGTTATTGAATATTCAGGAAAAGGAAACTGACATTTATTGAACTATTATCATTTACCACATATTTTCAAATACATTATCTTATTTACTGCATAGCTTAATATCAGTGCAGTTTTAAAAGCATAGGAAACATTTTTTTTTATTAATCCATTTTATGGACTTTAGGGTAAAACATAATCTAGGATCTTGTTTTAGTCGACTGATATTTAAATATCAGGTAATAATTTCCTACTGCATTGGGGAATTACTAACATTTTAAGCTGTGATGATGTATACCTGTGTTAAATATATTAAAGTGAAATTGATCCCTTCTCAGGGGACCTTCGTGGTTATTCACAAGCCTTTATTTCAATAAGAAAAGGCTGTATTTTCCTGAGTTATCTACTTTGGTTCTCTATTCAGCCACTGAAACAGAATAATAAAAGTATTATGTATGTAATAATTCTGTGACAAACCATTAGTAAAGGTGGAAGAAACAATCGGGAAGAAAGAGTATGAAGGGAAAAAAGTCACAATATAAAAGGATTCACTGCAGAATTCTCATAAACTGTGAGTATTTAGGGTTTGTTTGCATTTTATTAAGAATTTGTCATAGAGACTGAGGGGTTGAGAACTTAATGAGAGCCACTATGAAATAAGCGTAGTCAAAGTAGAAATAAAGCTTTTCTGATAAAATGTAGTAACTTAAAAGGAAGACATTAACTTATTTAATAGCTATAAAACATAATTCATGGTGGAGCTTATTTTTATATTATCTATGAAGTTTGCTAAACAAATTCTGTGAAGATTCTTTAGTATTTAAGAAATCCTGCTTTTAATCAGAGGTTTTAAGTACATCAGTTTATTTTAAAAATATTGATGTATTAAAAATAATCCTTAAATAGTCATTCAAGTAACTTCTTCCAAGAGCTTCCTAGGCAAAATAAAGTTAGCGAGAATATAGGCTCCATCTCTGTCTTTCGCCATGGATTAATTACACAAGCCTACACTGACACTGAAACAAGCTTCTGTTTCAGGGGCTGAAGCAGAAGCTTAGCTACAAGGCTCTATTTAGCACAGTGCTTAGGCAGAGAGAGGTTGAGTAGAAAGAGCACCGCACAGCTAATCTGTGGACAGGAATTCTAGTCCTCACTGTCCCACTAACAAGCTGACTGAACTTGTGCAGATTATTTTCCTTCCTTGGACCTCAGTTTTCATATCTGTAAATTCAGAGGGTTAGAATCTATCAGATTTCACTGGGGGATGCGGACAGGGGAAGCAAATGGACTTGGAGAAACTATTTCCTGCCCAGAAAAAATACTTTACACACACACACACACACACACACACACACACACACACAACATATACATGCAAATACACACACAATTTAGTATATAATTTCAGAAGGTTACTGTGAGGATTAAATGAAATAATGAAGTTCATTTAATAGGTTTTAAAAAATGTTATCCTCTTTTCACTTCCCCAGAGTGGGAGAGGTCTTTAGCTCCTGAGTTTTGATAAAAAGCTAAAGAAAAAAGTTTTTCAGGTTTCATTTGGGAAAAAAGGATTTTCAAGTATACAACTATCAGGTTGCATGCGATATTCCCCTTTTTATAAGAAGCCATTTCTTTCAACAGTTACTAGGGTTAGTTTTTTGGAGCGGGGTGGCAATCTGTCATCAGAGAGTTGACAGGTGAAATCTGACAAGGTTGAGGTGGTATAGCTGCAGGCTACTTCAAAATTTTTCACTGTCTTTCCTGTTTGAAGAGAAAGGATCTCTATCTTTTATTCTCTCTCACTTTTCAACTGTCTTTGATTTATATACTTTTTAAAACAGTAACTCTAAATTGACAAATTATTTTGGCAGATAGCATTCGTTTAGATAAGAGCATTTCAGTGTTCTCTTGTCTGTAACTTAGCTCTTTAGGAATTATTCCTGAAATTCAGTTTATTTTTTCTTCAAAATCACATTTCTTTCTGTCTATTCAAGTGTAGCATAAAACTAGTATACTTATGGAATTAAAACCTAGAATTGATATCATGATCATATTGCCAGCATTTCTATTTTCCTTGTCTTTTTATTGTGATTGAGATATGTCGTTAAAAAAATTAAATTTATATTTTTTTAAGATCAGAAAGGTGGGTACATGTGTTGGAGGTGGTGGTAAGCAAAGATTATTTTATTGTTGTTAATATTATTAGTTATGCAAGCCTATTTTACTTTCTTTCTAAAATGCCTTCTATAAGCCATTGCAATTATTTTGCAAGGTCATGGGAAAAATGCACATCAACTAAATACAAGTCTCTTAGGAATATTGGAAATTGTATGCAGCAAAATATTTAAAATGAGCATCAGCAAACAAGATGTTTGAATTAACAGGAACCTAGAAAACGGCCATGCAAAGGTCAACACTGATCTTTAAATATTAGTGAAATTTAATTTGTTGCATGTAATGAGTAGAAAGAAGAGGAGGAAACAGGCCACAGCGAAGAACCCATTGATACATTGTCTAAATGTCAAAACTGCTTACAGTAGGGAAAATGTTAAATTGACAAGATCTATTTAACTAAGTGAATTAAACAGTTGTACAATGCCCTCGAGAAATATTTTCCAAATTTAAGTATAACAGGAGATCTATCAAGAGTTTTGTTACAATTTATTTTGGGAAAGTGAAGGGACTTCTTCTATTTTTTTCTAGGCACAGAATTTCTTCCAACCTCTTTTTAATTAGAATGATGCACAAGTTTTGTTGTGACATAGGAATCTACTGCCTTTGCTTCATCTAGAAAGAGCATCGTCTGACCAGTTTTTAGCAGCTGTGAAGACCATCCTGTCTATGGCACTTTACACAGCACTCACTGAATTGAGTTCAAAGAGCTTCCTGTTATGTTATCCCCAATTTTAAAAGAGTGAATTCTACAGTACCTTATTTTCTTCATTTATAAAGTTGAAAAAAATTACAAAGGACTAAATATGCCCAACGTATATAACAAAGGATTAATATTCATATACAAAGAAAGAGATAAAGAACTCAATAAAAAGATGGGCAAAAGCTAGAAAAATGTCATTTATAGTGCACAATTGTTTAAAAAAATACATGAAAAGATCTTTGATCTTTTTAATGAATGGAAAATGGAACTTAAAACTAAAAGGATCCATTAATTTACCTACCAGATTGGCAAAGATTAAAACTTTGATAAAACTCCATCTTACTGAGGTCATAAGGAAATGGGCAGCCACATGATTGGTGGACTTGTAAATTGGTACAATCATGGAGGCCAATTTGACAGTACCTCTCAAAACATAAGATGTGCACATATATTTTCATAGTAGTAGTAGTATTTGTAAGGCAAAAAGTAGAAACAATGTTTCCCATTAAGGGAATGGTTAATTAAATTATGATCACCATCCATTGGAACATCTTGCAGTTATTTAAGAACACTGAGGTAAATCTGTATATACTAAGAGGGAGAATATCTATGCTATGGTATTCAATTTAAAAAAAAAAAAAGCAAAGTGTAGGTATAGTAAAATCCTGTCTTTACAAAATGCAAACCAAGTCAGTATGGGTGTAGACATACTCTAAGTTCATCAATGCGTGGAAGGCCACAGGCCGTGCTGCGTGTGCAGTGGCTCCCTTCAGCATGGGGAGGATGATAGGCAGGAGAACATGTTCATTTTAACATTCAGTACTTCCATATTTTTTTGCATTTTTTAAACAAAAAGCATGCATTACTATGTAATATGTTAATTAATAAATGATAATGTAAGAATAAACTATTTTGCATACTCACAACTGTAAACTTACTTTTGCCCTGCCCTATATATTTAAAATAATTTAAAAATCACATTTGAAGATAAATGTCTCTAAGGAAGCTAGGACACTTATTTGATAAATGCTATTTGAATAAAATTAAAGGATAAACTTTTCAGCATTAGAGGCAATTAGTTGTGCAATACCCACTAATAATGTTCAGCACTTTTCATCTTCAAAGCATTATACAACATTAATTAATACTTACAGCACTCTTACAAATGTAGGTCAATATTATTATCCCTTTTGCAAGTGGGGAAATTGAGGCAGAGGTTAAATGATTTGGAGTAAATTTGTCACAGCAGGATTAGAATTAAGAAATTGTTGGCTTGGAGCCCAGCATTCAGAGCAATAGAACCACACCTACTTTAGAAGATTTAATGTCTGTGTCCCCCATAAAAAATTACTTCTCATTAAACCATATCCAGGTCATCTCTACATTAAAATTTGAAAACAAGTTTGATCCTTATAACTTAAGCACACATATACCATTTTCTCTTCAATCTGGCTTTTTCATTTTTTCCTTGTTGGAGAATTACAAAAATATTTACCCTTGACTTAAATGTTCTTCTTGGACCTTATTTAGCGGTTTTAACTTTGCTTTCTATTTAGAAAATCTCTCAATAGTTTTTATATGATCCAGGCCTCTTTCCTGTATTTCTAGCTACCAGCCAAACATTTTCTACCCATATCTACACTTATACCTTTAATTCTCACTGTTTCTAATATTCAACTTACTGACATTAGTAAAACTTGTTCCTCTTCTAGATTAACCTATTTCTAAGTATGTTTTAAGTCAGGTGCGGCCCTTGAAACTTGGATATACCAGGTGGGAACAGCAATGAGTAAGAGGTTCCTAGGAACCAGGTGTGGCCAAGAAAAATGGTATTTGTGAGTCCTTCGGGACAGTGAAGAAGCTGAAGCATAGTCTAAGGAAGAGAAAGAGACAGAATTACAAACTGAGGGGGCAAGGCTAACGTATAAAGGAGACTAATAGCCAGGTCAGGTACTAGGAAAATGGAGGTGTGTGCGTTGAATAAATGAGGCAGTCATTGTGAACAGAATGCACTGGAACCCTTTTACCTGGCACATGATGATGGAGGCATGTCTACTCAGGGGAGCCATGTTCACAGCAAGGGTCACTATCTGTGCAGTAATCAGATCCCCATCCCTTGGTGGTTACTCCAGATTCTTCCTTTGCCCTCACTTCCACTATTCATCAGTCCCCATATGCTGTTGATTCTTTCTTCACAAGATCACTTAAATCTGTTCCTTTATTTACATTCCATCTGCCACCATCCCAATCCAAGTCTTTGTTAAGGAATATTGGTGTTATCTGTTACTTATTCCATTTCTAACTGGTCACTTGTATCAGATATTCCTCCCTCCTCTAATATTCCCACCCACACAGTTAATCTTCAAACAACAATTCTCATCTGTCGATTACGCTTCCTAAAATACTTTACCAGATCAGACACTTTTCGTTACTCCTTAGTTAGCTACCTAATGGATATCGAGTCTTAATTCCTACGTCTGGCATTCAGAGGCTTCCTTAGTGTGGCCCTGATTTGTCTCTTCTGTTTGTGCACCAAACCAATTGCTTATTTTTTCTCAAATAATCCTTGCATCCTTCTGTCTAATATATGCTTTTGTAAATTGTTCTCTCCTTTTTATCTCTCCCTCTATCAAAATGTCCTCTACTTTCTAAGAACATTTCTTTATAATCAAACTAGAACATTTATGGAGCACCCATAGCCCTTTGTTTATGTTGCTAAATTAGCACTTACACAAATTCCATATTGTTATTTTTTTGTGATTATGTTATCTGCTGCACTAGATTACAGGTATTTGATAGTAGAGACCCTGCTTTATAAATCTTTCTATCTATGATGCGTGGTAAAATGTCATATACCTAAAATGCTCAAAGTATGTGTGATATTTAATTAATATTTAGATATAGAACTCTCAGGTCCAAATGACCCAGTATTCCTAATACTTCAGTCTTCTGTTATAATTAGCTCAATCCAAACTTGAAGTCAGTCTCTCTCTCTCTCTCTCTCTCTCCCCTTTAAAATCCTTCCTTCCTTCCTTCCTTCCTTCCTTCCTTCCTTCCTTCCTTCCTTCTTTCATTCATTTATTTTAACACTCACCTGAGTATAGGTTTTTAATTGATTTTAGAGAGAAAGGAAGGGGAGGAGAGAGAGAGAAACATTGATGTGGGAGAGAGACATTGATCAGTTGCCTCTCATACACTCCCCGACCAGAGATGGAACCACAACCTAGGTTCATTCTGACTGGAATGAAACCTGCAGCCTTTTGGTGTATGGGATGATGCTCACCCAGCCAGGGCCAAGCTTGAAGTCTCTTTATTTTGAGACTCCTTTGTCCTTTCATGAATTTTATAATTACTTAATTATTTTGTTTAATGTTGAATATGTCAGTGTTTTTAGTTCTAATAATATGACGTAGATTAAATACATTCATGCATATGCTTTACAGGTATTAATATAATTTTATGTTGATGACATTAGATAAAATATGGGGGAATATATTATGTTTAATGTAATTTGAAAATTATCTAATGATGACTAGAACACCTAACGCAGCTAGCCAGGGGTTTATGTTAAATTCCTGCTCTTCAGTTGTCTTTATTTTTGTACATTTTGAATCGATGAATAGATGTTCCTCAGAATATCTCTTGATAATAAATAGCAAGTATATGTTCTAAATTCATGCCCAAGATAGTCCCTCAGGCTGTTTGAGGCATTTTGTTAATACACCTTCATCTTAAATGTCATGTTGGCGCCATAATGTCATTTATCTTTGTTAAACTGCACAATGTCTTCTCTTTGTTAATCCTTTCTTCCCCATCATGTTTTACATTAGGGTCTTATTTGCCCTCAAGCTTTTAGTTCTTCCCAAAGCAATCAAAATAGCTGAATTCAGAAACCAAGAAAAGCAAGTATTTTTCAGACTTATTTATTGGCAAGGTAATCTTTATCTCTAAAACATAGTTTTTATTTTTCAAAAGATTATCAAAAATGTAACAAGCCATAGCATCAAGTACAGCTGTTTCTATTTTGCATGTTACTTTCTTAAAATTCAGTTTATATGGTAACAATTATTCTTAAGTCAAATAAATATTAATTTATTGTAATGGGCTTTCTAGGATCCTCTCATCTCTGTCCTGAAAATTTGGGCTATCATAGATTACCCCCCTCAACTACCCCCACACACAAAAGAACAAAGAAAATCTAAATTTAGTTTATGCTCAGTTTAAATCATGCTTCTTATTCTCTCTTGGAGATTGAAGTTTGGATTAAGAATGACCTTCTGGGACTATAAACAACTACCTTATAAAATTAAAGTAACAGAAAGTTACAAATGTTACAAAGATGTTTTAAAATAAATGAAAAATTATGGGCAACTTTTATTTGTTTAAGTTCTTCCATCTGCTATTCTTTTCATTTGGATAATTCTTTTCTCTATTCAATATTAAGACAGTTTGCTGTATTTTTAATTAAATCATTCTTTCATTCATTTCCCTCCAATATAGCTACTTTGTTTCTAGTTCTCAGTCAGATACATTGGGTTTTATCCCTAGAGAAATGCCCAAGAGCACCAAGTAGGGCAGCATTTCTCAGCTTACTTTGTTTGACACTCCCTTTTTTATACCCCTAGACCAAAATGCAGAATCCAGCATTCTTCTGAAATTCTTCCTCCTTACAAAACAACTATTTATGCACTAATACAATATTTGAATAATACGAGTTCAGTCTTGACTACTTCCTTCAGGCAGAATTTTTAAACGAAATTCTTTTCAACCACTGACATTCTTGAGTAAAATGCAAGATGTTTAAAGCTCTGCATCTTTCGAAAAAACTGCACACTGTGGAGACAGCAAGACATTTTGAGGACTAAAAAGGGTATTGATTTGGTCCCCTCCCACCATGTCCATCTAGTTATTATTACGGATTTTTGCAAATTTGTTTTATTTACTCCATCAGTTCTCTTTAATTTTATATGGTCTTACTAGCAGATATTTGTCTTTTGCCCTCTGATAATGCATGATCCCTGCAAAGCCTTCTCCTTAATTACACATATTTTGTGGAGTCCACAGGGGTTGTCACGTGTTCGTAAACAAGCCCCATCATTATTGGACATTGCCATTTTCTCACTTGCCGTACTTGCTACTCGTTAGGCCTGCGTTATCAGCTGATAATTGTCGCCTGGGTATAGATTACTCCTTGGCCACCATGTCTACTCTAGCTGGGTGTGGATCCCATTTTGTCTGGATACCATCACCTCAATGAGCCCACTAATCTGAAGGGCTACCAGTCCTGCTTACTTTCTGCAGGGCACCACCCCTACAGTCAATTTCCCCCCCTTATACAAATGTTCCCTGTGGGGCCACATAGGGGTTCTTTATAAAGTAGAATGTCTTTCTCACCTTTTTGTCTTTTATTTTTTAATGGTAACTAGAGCAGTGTTGTTTGTACATCAGAACACTTTGAAAACCAGCTTATACATTTTTCTGTCTTCCCACCCTCATTGGAACCAGACATGAATTTTTAGGTGCTAAACTGGAAGACATGTCCAGATTATGGACTCTAAACTGCACCATTCTCAGAATTTCCCATTATATCCAAATGCAAAGGGTTAAGGGCTTTGCACTGGACATGAGAAGCTTCCCATAGACCTTATTTTGCTTATTTCCACCCAAACAACATGATTTCTGAGTAGTTTAGGAATTTAAAACTTAGTAAAGATATGAATAGTGGACTTACTGGTGTTTTAGTTAAAACCATTCCTGCCTCTTAGAAATAGCCAATGTGGATTACAAAGGAAATTTTATTCCACTCTTCAATTCTGTCATCAGGGAAAGTTTTGGCAGATTATTTATTATTGAATTGACTTAAGCTGAAAAATAACATTTCAAGTGCAGTCTTCTGTTGAAGAGTAAGTAAAGGTATTGCCCTTTGGTTTCAGTTTAAAAATTTTATCTATATTTAATTTGCGTGATAAAAATCTCTTTATGTAGCTACTAACAACTAAACTTCAACCTTGTCTTTGCCCAAATTGCCATAAATTCTAATTATAGACATTTAAATAAACATTACATTGAGTAGTAACGTGAGTTTTTATTTTCGTGTATAGTCTAGAAGTTGTGACTTTGATGCTCAATATCAGAGAAAGTATGCACTTGTTTCATCACTTCCTTTCTTCCCTATCCCATTGAAATATTAACCCATTTACATGTCCCAATTCAAATACGTCCTTTTATATAGACACTTCTCCACACTCAGATGTTTTTCCTTCATAAAACCCCTATTATACTTAGTATTCATTCATTGATTCATTCATTCATTTCATCTTGTGAAATAACTATATAAAGTGAGAGACCATATTTAATACTTTTTTTGTTTTTTCCATATGAATGTGTACATGCTAGACATATTGAGCAGCAGCATCAATGGCAACAATAAGATAACTGAATAATGGTACCCTCAATACAGTCCTGAGGTAGGGAGAACCTAGAAATGGAGAAGTTAAGTAATTTATCCAAGTTAGCTAGTAAGCCGAGAAGTTAGAGTAAGAAACCAGGCAATTAGAATCTAGAGTCTACACATTAAGCTTTAAAAAAATGAAAAATAAATATTTACTTAATTAATTATTTAAATAAACATTCCAGACCTTACCCATCCCAATGAAAAGGGTTCAGTTTACATATTCAAACATAGGAAGTATGTAAGTTCAAAAACAAAGTATAATAACTATAATGTAGTCTTGATGAAATGAGCCCCATAAAACTAATGAAAGCATTTCCAAAGAACGCAGCAGCCTTGCTAGAGTCACTTCTAAGGTGACAACTCTGAATTGAAAAACTCGTAATTTGCTTAATATCTCTTTTCCCCTGTTCCCTTCTGAGAAGGAACTGTGTCCTCTTTCGTAGTAATACAGTCCACTAGCTCTGTTTCCGACTACCTGCGTGCAGTGGTAGCTAGCTTTTGGTTAGAGTCAGGCAGATCTGGGGATAGAAAGATCCTTTTTTTCATCTCTAACTTTTTATGGCACTTCCATATTAGGAAAAGAGTGAATTATATCAATCCAGAATTTACTATTATTATAGCCTGTTTCCTTTCTACCCTTTTCAACTTTGTCTATCACTTTTCATCATGCATCTTTAGACTGTCTCCACTACCTGCTGGCTGTGTGACCTATCTGTGCTTCGTTTTCCTCCTTATAGAAGTAACTAGAGGCATTCGTGCACAGGTGGGGTCCCTCAGCCTGGCTGGCGATTGGGGCCATCTTGCCCAGTCCCGATCAGGGCCAATGGGGGCCAGCCGGCTGGGGAGGGACCGCGGGAGGTTGGCCAGCTGGCAGGAGGGCTCCAAGGTGTGTCCAGTCCTCTCGCCCAGTCCTGATTGGCTGGACCCCAGCAGCAAGCTAACCTACTGGTTGGAGCATCTGCCCCCCTGGTGGTCAATGCGCGTCACAGCGACTGGTCAAGTGGTTAACCAAATGGTCGCTTGATCAGTCAGACACTTAGCTTATTATGCTTTTATTATATAGGATATTATATAGGATAATGGCACTTCTTCCAAGAGTAGCTATGAGGATTAAATGAGTTAATACATATCAAATGTATAGAATAATGCTTGTCATGAGGTAGGAACTTAGTATTATCTATTATTATCATCATCATTTAATTGGTGGAATCCTCTAGTTCTTTAAGGTTCTGCTAAAATTTTACAACTTCTCTGTAGCTTTCTTAGAGACCCGCTGTTCCAAGCAGGCTCAGGCCCTTCTTTTATGCTGCTACATTGCTCACTCTGCTGTTTTAATAATTAGCACAGTGTCTTACTAGTTGAACTGCATATTTCTTGATGATTATAAAGGCATTGAAGTCAAATGTAAAGGTGAAGGAAGGCCTAAGAATTTTTTACTGTGTCTTAAGTTATTTTGTATTATCACCCACATGAATATTATGGGAAATATTATTAGTCACTCCTAATGTTAAAGAAGCTGAGATTTTATTTTTTCATCTAAAAGATGTCTTAAAATATTTTTAAGCTTCTTTTGTTATTCAGAAGTTTATTGGAAAGAACAATTCTTTTATGAAATCCATAAAGAAAGTGCTGGTAGTTTACTGTATGTATTTCTAATATGTAGTAAAGAATACATAGAGTGTGGTACTAGATGTATCTCCAAGCAAATATTTGAAAGTTATATAAATTCTTTTTAAATATTTATAAAATGTTGACTTTTTTTCTGATTCAGATTGATCTTCTTCCAATCAGTTAAAATTGATTGGGTTCTACCTGATTTTAAAAAAAGTTAGCAGTAATACCCATCACTAACCCCTGCTAGTAAAACTGGAAGGAAATACAGGATGTGCATTTTTTGTTGTTATTTTTAATGGAGTTGGAGTAGAATAACAAACTAACCTGAATACTAACATGGTTTCACATAGTTTACTTCTAAGTACATGTGTTTCTTATAATAGTAACTATATACCATTTACCTTGCAATTTTTATTTTAATTAGCCCATTTGTATTGAGAGATAGTAAATATTTGCTTTGTACATTAAAAATACACCACAAAGTATGTTTGTACTTAATAACTACCTAACAGATGTTTTCTTTCCTTAAAAAATGTTTTTTAAAATGCTTAAACATGAAATAATTTTAAATATACTCAGACTCTTAAAAACCACACGTCATTGCAAACTCAAATATATATATTCTTCTTACCACAATGTGATGACAATAGTAAATCTAGGAAAATAAGTGTATTTTTTCCTTTTTTTAGAGTTTATTCCTGGATGGCTAACCAAGGGTATATTAAAGTGTTTATTCTAATGAACCATATTTCAAATATCAGTAGTGGCAAATGATCCTGCTATTTCTAGGGATCTTGGTTTTATTGGCAATCGGAGATAATTAATTGGCACATCCTTTTAATTATTTTTTAAACAGGACAGAGATTCCTTCTGCCATCAGATGTCTTTCTGCTTGACTGAACTGCACCTGTGGTCTTTGAAGAATACCTTACACATTGGCGGTAAATGAGCTCGAATTAATTTCAATATTTTTCAAATATAAGTTACAACATTATAAATAAATACTAACAAAGGTTAGAGCCTAGATTCTCCAGCTGGAGTTGCATTATTTTCTTTATTCTTAATGAAAAATTGGCTAATGGAAAATAATTTCTTAACTCTGCTTAACTTATTTTTTCAGCTTGAGTTAGATTTTCTGTTGTGAAAATTAATTTTGTTGGCCTAATATTTTTTTCCTCTTAAAATACATACAAGTTCAATTTTTGCTGGAATTGTTCATAATGACTGATTTATATTCATAAATATTTTCAGGCTAACTAATGGTAAAGGCATTTCTATTTAATATGAAAGTAATATTTCAAACATATAGCTAAGACATACAATTAATCATATTCATATTCTTTGCATTTCAATTTTTGTGGGGGAGTAATAGAATTGTGTTCTAACAATGCTTATTAGTATTATAAAGTATATATCATTAAGGAACATATTTTACAAAATCTTTTTTTTCTTTGATTACCCAAAGCAACTCTTGAATTTTAGAGGACAGTTGTATATATATGGCTTTACCTTATAAAGTATCATTTATTATTATATTTTTTTAAAAAAATCTTTATTGTTGAAAGTATTACATAGGTCCTCCTTTTTCCCCCATTAACTTTTGCCAGCCCGCACCCATACTCCCCACCGCCCCCAGCCCTGGCCCCAGGCCTTCACCAACCCATTGTCTGGGTCCATGGGTTATGCATATGTGCATACAAGTTTATTGGTTGATCTCTTCCCACCCACCCTCCCGTGCCTTCCCTCTGAGGTGCAAGAGTCTGTTCATGCTTCTATGACTCTGGGTCTTAAAATATCATTTCTTTATATCAAACATATAATTACAGATGAATGTCATTTTAATTTCATTTTTTGCCTTGCTTAAAATATTAAGGATAGAACTTCCAGTTAAACAGGTGGATTTAACACACATTTGTTTCCTCCCCAAATTCTTCTAAAATGAGGGAAAATGGATTAAATTAAAATAAAGAAGACATAAACCCACAAAGACTAAGAATAGGAGAGGAGACGATTGCAGTTGATTTTTGGAAGATGGGATGAAGGAATTAGCAAAGCTTAAAAATCTAAACACCGAGTGTCTACAGAGCAGAATTCCAGTGACAGCCAGTCTGTTTTTCAAAACTCTAGAAGATACAGAAATTTGAGGGGCCAGATACTGTAGACGATGGGGATGTGATATGAGGGTGACAACCAAGGGACTTGAAAATCTGCTTGAGAAGTAGTGAGATACCTCCCGTA
This sequence comes from Myotis brandtii, assembly GCF_000412655.1. NCBI lineage: Eukaryota > Metazoa > Chordata > Mammalia > Chiroptera > Vespertilionidae > Myotis > Myotis brandtii. The sequence goes on from NW_005371410.1 coordinate 4,165,782, forward strand.
CTGTGGAAATACTTGATGAGGGAGGCTTTAAACTTGGATCCCAGCCCCAGTGAAGAAGCTAGGGAGAGGTGCTGAACTGAAAGCAGGGATGAGATGAAAGCCTGCACACTGATGGATAAGGTCCTCTTAATCCCACCTGGTTTTGAGAATGCCACAGCCGCCAGACATTCCCCAAGAAGGGAGGAGCTCCAGGGGAATCCTCTCTGGAGTGACTGCATGGCCCCAGAGAGAAGACTCTCCACACTGACATTTGATGATGGGATCCTCCGCTGAAGCACCAGGGTTCCTGGCTCATCAGTGAAGCCCCCAGTTGGCAAGCCCTGCTCCTGTACACAGAGCTTCTAATCAGCTTTCTTTGACTCATTCTTAAATATGAACAGCAAGGAACAATATGCAGAAGCTTCAGAAAACACTGGAAAGTTATACTCATATCTTGGGAATTAAAAAAAAAATGTTGCAGAAAAAAATAAAACTCAAGAGAGTAAAAGAAAGCTTATTAGAAAATAGAAAAAACACACCAAAGAATGAAAGTGAGCTTATCTCACTGCTGATGAAAGTATAATTTGGGCCAACCACCTTAGGAAACAATTTGGCATTATCTAGCATAGTTGAAGAAGTACGTCACCTATTGACTAATAATTCGACTCCTAGGTATATACCCAGCAAAAGTCCTGACTCTTGTGCACCAAGAGATTTGTACAAAAATGTTTACAATATTACAGTTTATATTCCAGGGAATTAGAAACAACCCAAATGTCAATCAGCAGGAGAATGGATAAATACATTTATGCAACAGAGAAAGTGAATGAATTTCAGCTGCATGCAATAGTATAGATGAATGTCAGAAATGCGATATTAGGCAAGTAAATTTAAAAATAAGTTGCAGAAGAGTTCCTATAATATGATAGCATTTAGAGCAGTGGTTCTCAACCTTCTGGCCCTTTAAATACAGTTCCTCATGTTGTGACCCAACCATAAAATTATTTTCGTTGCTACTTCATAACTGTAAAGTTGCTACTGTTATGAATCATAATGTAAATATCTGATATGCAGGATGGTCTTAGGCGACCCCTGTGAAAGGGTCGTTCGACCGCCAAGGGGGTCTTGACCCATAGGTTGAGAACCGCTGATTTAGTAGAAGTTTAAAAACAACAGGCAAAATTAAATAGTGTCTTATTTCAGGAGACAAATATATATGTAATACTATAAAGAAAGTAAGGATTATAAACAAAATTTTAGTATAGTTCTGAGAAGAGAGGGAGTGGGATGAAATAGAAAAGGGCACACAGAAGGCTTAAAAGGTATTGTTCTTTCCTGGTTTGTGTATATTTTTATCATATGTATAGTCTTTTGTATTTTATTATTTTTATCATTTTTTTAAATCCTTACCCGAGAATATGTTTTTATTGATTTGAGAGAGAAAGGAAGGGAGAAAAAGAGAGAGAGAGAAACATTGATCAGTTGCTTTGATCAGTTGCCTTCCATATGCACCCCGACTGGGAATTGAACTCACAACCTAGGTATGTGCCTGGGCTAGGAATCGAACCCTTACCTTTTTGGTGTACAGGAGGATACTACAACCAACTGAACCACCAGGCCAGGGTTATATTTTATTTTTTAACATTTTTTATAAGCGTTAATTTACCCAGTAATTTAGCAATTGTAAAACAAATATGTTAAATGGTATTTTCATTATAGCACTTTAGTAATAAAATACATACAGAAAAAAACTCTAAGGAGAGACAACAAATGTTATTAGTGGCTATCTCTGAAGAATGGAAAGATAGCACATTGAACTTTTTAAAATTTTTTCCCCTCCAAGTTTATCCAATGAACATATAATTAAGAAAACATGCCCTGACCGGTTTGGCTCAGTGGATAGGGCTTCGGCCTGCGGACGCAAGGATCCCGAGTTCGATTCCGATCAAGGGCATGTACCTTGGTTGCGGGCATATCCCCAGCAGGGGGTGTGCAGGAGGCAGCTGATCGATGTTTCTCTCTCATCGATGTTTCTAACTCTCTGTCCCTCTCCTTTCCTCTCTGTAAAAAATCAATAAAATATATTTAAAAAAAAGAAAACATAATTATGTTGAAATATACATGTGTTATAAAAATGAAATGAATGCTGTGACAAAAAAAAACAAAGATAATAAATAGGAAAGAGCAGGTTAGCTATTCGACCTAGGAACTCTAAATTCAACTATTACTCCATGAAAAGCAACAAAAAGGAGAGGAGGAAATTATCAAAGAAATATTTCTAGACTAAGAAAGTGAGTTTGTAGATTGAAAGGGCTGATGGACCAGGAGAAAATGAAGGGATTAAGCGGTTGATTTCAAAGAAGCATAAAAGCTAGCTATATGGAAGTAAGGGATCAAGAGAGATGAAAAAAGTAGGCAATTATGATCAGAGAAGAAAATACTTCAATTTAAGATTCCAGCTAGAGCCCTTGCTGGTATGGCTCAGTTGGTTGGGTGTTGTCTCGTGCACCGAAGGTTGCTAGTTCAATTCCTGGTCAGGGCCCATGCCCGGGGTGCAGGCTTGATCCTATAGGGGGTGTGTAGGAGGCAGCCAATAGATGTTTGGCCCTCACATGAATGTTTCTCTCTCTTTCTCTCTTCTCTTCTTCTCTCAAAAAAATCAATAAAAATGTATATATAAAAAAAGATTCCAACCAGAGTACAATTCTGGTGGCTTTATTAATAATAATAAATATGATAACTAATAACATGTTTTGCTTTATGAACATTTTCTGGAGAATGTCAAAATATCAAAGTACATTTCCATTAAGATTTAAAATTTCAGAAATGTATATGTGTTAAGGCATTAATCACTGAAAATTAACATCTGCAAGACAAAAATTTTATCTATAGGTTATTGAATATATATATCACACTTCTTTTTAAAGAATAGTTACAGTCCTGCCGGTGTGGCTCAGTTGGTTAAGCATCATCCCATGCACCAGGAGGTCACTGATTCAATTCCCAGTCAGGGCACATATTTTTTAAAAATCAAGCCATAAGCAATAGGGGAAAAAAGAAAGAAATAGAACATTACTAATACCTTAGGATCCCTACCCATGACCTTTCCCAATAATGCCTTATTAGATATTTTCAGTCTAGTAGAAATGAATTGCATTCTTTAAAACTGTATTTAAAATTAATAGCATAACAAATAAAATACAGCTTCAGTAAGTATACATGATTGGCTATTTTGAAAACTATGTATAAATATATAGCTGTAATATTTTTTTTGAAGTTCCATCATTCAATTTGAGAAAGATTGGAGCAGTCAGTCACTAGGGGGCAGCCTGTACTGCTTTCCTTCCACTTCTTTGGAAATAGTTATGTCCTTGTGTTAGTAGCTAGAATTATTTTGCATGGGAGGAAACAAATGTTACTTGAAAGAAAAATATTTCACTATTCATAGATAGTAAGGAAATGGACACAGTTGTTTTGTTCTTCTGTAATTAAATTGTAAGAACAGAATTCCTTGATTAAATCACTCTCAGCATTTAGGAAAACCGAGCTTTGCTTTTGTAGCCTCCGCAGAACATCCGACTTTGAATGGGTTTGGAAGGTTTTTCTTTAAGTCTAGACAGCTTCAGATAATTTATCCACACCTTACTCTAATCCTCTCTTTCTTTTCTACAGCTTCACCACTAAACACCCTCCCAGACTTGAGTTAAATAAGAGAAAAGAAAGCACAGCTCAGAATCCAAGAGTCAGGGCATTTTCTTCCATCCACTGATTTCCTTTGGCATTGCTTAGTCTTAGTGGCAGTTCCCTTGGGGTAGCACCCTGTGGAAAATGTCAGAGGGAGTGTGACAGAGAAGAGGTGGTCTTCCTTCATTGCAGTTCCTTACTCCTCTTTTCCTCATGCCATTTTAGTTTTGTGTAAATCTTTTCTAATTACATTGGTAAACTTTCCAGTATCCCTGTAATACCTGAACCCATGTCTAGATACTTTTAAACTACTTTATTTCTAGTAAGGTAAAGAGACCGCTTTTGTCCTCCTCCCTGCCTATACTCACTCCCACCCTGCCATATAGTCTGATTGGCTTCTTTTTAAAAAATATATATTTTATTGATTTTTTTACAGAGAAGAAGGGAGAGGGATAGAGAGTTAGAAACATCGATGAGAGAGATCGATCAGCTGCCTCCTGCACGCCCCCCACTGGGGATGTGCCCGCAACCAAGGTACATGCCCTTGACCGGAATCGAACCTGGGACCCTTGAGTCCACAGGCTGACGCTCTATCCACTGAGCCAAACCGGTTTGGCTGATTGGCTTCTTATTCTCCAGAATTTTTTAACATAATCTAATGTTATTTCTTCCTTTCTGTAGATAGAGATATTGGGATATACCAGTATTATGACAAGAAAGATCAACCAGGTAAAGTATCTGCTCTACTCAACTAATTCTTATAAACAAAATATCCTAAACTATGGAATACCATTAATAGATTATGGAATTAAGAAAAGTCACTTCAGTTCTTTAGAAAAATGCCAAGGTTGATATCTGTTCTATATAAAATAAAGCAATATTGAGAAAATGCTATAGAAGAACATGAAAATTTTCATTTTACTGCTGATCAGACTGATAACTGGACAGCCTAGTCTCGTTTATTTATCAGTGTCCCAGTAGAGGGCATTGTTAATGCATGGCTCCACTGTGCTGGCCTGCCGGATCCTCACCTGGTATCTGAAATAGGCATTTCTGTGTGAATGATCAATTTTCTTTATCTGATTAATCCTGTTAATCCCAGAAGTTTTTGTTGGGCCAAAAGGTCTTTCTAGCTAGAGTTACTTCCTGTTTTGGTCTCTGTTGAAGTGGGTTTGTGTGGGCTTCTTCTGTGCTTAGCTTGGCGTTAATAGGCTGACTTCATGGTTCTGATGACAGACTGAAACAGCTTCTGTTCTGGTCTCGGTTGCAGTTCCCTTCCATATCTGATGAGATTGCAGGCTCAGGATATTGGCCCACCTGTTGTGGTACATAAGCCTTTTCACTGCAAATTTAGGAAATACCTCTATGAAATGAAAGCATCTATATTATGGCATTTTTTCAACTGCCTTTTAAAAAGTTGAGCATAATTTATTAATCTCAACAAGGTGTGTGATAATACATTATATATGTGCATATAAAAATACAAAGTGTTAAAAAATAATTTCTACTTTTTTTTTCTTCTTTCCAACTCTTCCACCACAGTATCAGCGACAGAGCATGGTAACTTAGAAGCAAAGCAGAAACTGGCAGAATGTAAGCTTTCTTTATATATTTTATGGAATAATTATAAAACTGGAATTTTAATATCCCTGAAGATTCAGTTTAACAAATATTTTAAGCTTTCTGTACAAATAGGAAATGATATATTCCTTCTAAATTTCTTATAATTATAAATTCTCATTCTTTAGCCATATAAACAAATGAGTAAGAATTGTATTTGTTAGGAATTTCTAATTTAGACCATTGAAATCTCTATCCAGTTTTTATATGTTTATATAAGCATAAACTTTCTTAATGAATATTTATATTAGTTAATATACTTAAATGTATTGTGCTTAAATTCTGATAACATTTTATTATTTGTCCTATGCCTAAATCATTGTTTTACCTCTTTTAAGAAAATAAGATTTGTAATGACCAATATTAACATTTTATTCTCTCTAGCTTTCCGTTCTAAAATATTTAAATGTGTTAATGTAATATCTCTACAATATAGTATGGTTTTAATGGCTTAAATATAATTTACATTTTGTTTGGAATATAGATGGCTCTGAAAATCCTACTTGTTCTATTGTTTTAAATGGTCAATGACATTTAATTTTTAAAAATACTCTATTAGGAGCTGTAACAGGTTTTAAAATTTGCACAGATGCTCTTTACATCATAAATTATGTTTTAAAAATAAACTTGCTGAAATAAGACATATAGCAATTCTACTGTAAAATTTTAATATCTATATACTACATATTATATGTATATTCACATACATACACACATATATAGAACTCTTATTTAAAATTATTATGTAGGAGAATTCAAAGATTAATTTATTCCTATGATGAAATAGATATTATCAATTTAACATTTTGTTAATTTTTTTTAAAAAAACTTATTTTTAGTTTGACTTAGGCTAACTCTACTAAATAATTTTATCTTTTAATTAAATGTATTTAAAACACAGCAAAGCTTTGTGGTGATATTGAATTGTGGTGTAGATTTTAAAGAGGATTGTTTTACATAAAAAAGAGCACTATTAGTGCCTAATTTGTTAAAACTTAGATTTGTCTCCATTTTTTCCTTAATCTTAGTATGTGATGCTTAATTTAAAATTCATTTTTCTGTATATATTTTGTTTTTGTATTTTACTTCTTTTCTCACTGTATTCATTTTCTCATTAGGAATTTTCAGGTTTGAGAATTTGGATTTTTTTTGGATTGAACATTTAATGTTATAAAAGAAAATGTTATTTTTTGTTAAAGAGGGGGTCATTTACCTTTAATTACTAGGTTCACAGGCCTGGGAAACTTTCCCAGGCATTCTCTGAGCCTTGTTGGTTGTCATCATAAAATTATGATCAGGAAGATTGTTTTGTGGTAAAAGTTCTGTTCTTATGACAAAGCCTTTCAAAAGGCTGTCATTCGATGATGGAAATGAAGCCCACTTCCTCTCAATTAAGGAGGTGTTTTATTTTAACCTTCCTTAGGCACACTGCTTAGTAGCGTTTCCTTAAGTCATGTTTAACTAACTGTAGTACGTGTTTTATTTGCCAGCACGAGGTTATCCGTGGACTCTCAAAAACAGACGTCCAGAAAAACTTCGGGACTCACTCAAGGAGTTGGAGGTATCTTTCCAAAAGTTTCAAAAATGGCAACAAACAAATCTGTTTTAAAACATCTTTCAACAGCTTTAATTTTCATAAAGGATCGGCTCTCCTGGCGATGAGAGCTTTGCTTTTGTCCGGTGAGGAGTTTCAAAACAGTTGCATCTTTGTGTGGCATGCTGATCTTTTTTTTTCTTCTTTCTTTCTTTCTTTTTTTCGGTTTGCAAATCAGAGGCACTTTAACTGATAATGAAAATGTGAATAGCCAACTGCACTCTCTTCTTCTGTTTCCTTCAGGAGCTGATGCAAAACAGTCAGTGTGTGCTGAGCAAATGGAAGAACAAATATGTCTGTCAGGTAAAATGGTTTGACGTGCGTTTGCAGTGTTTAACCGATGGAGCTGAAAACTATGCAGCAATTGGTATTCTTGTGTTATGATAGGTAATGGACAAAAACTTTTTAGGAGTGGATATTTCATAGTTTGAATTCTAGTCATTCTAGAACTAACATGAGACAGATTGACACAGGCCACCAGGCTACCTCATTAATCAGTGTAGTTGTACTGACACACTGTGGGCACTACTAAAAATCTTTTCAGTGGTATTTATTGTTTGGAATTGTCTGACTGTTGTATTAAATATTTACCGGTATAAATTTAATCATAATTTTGAATGAGGATAGAACTATAGGACAAAAGGTGTTTTGGCATACCACTCTGTAAATATTTGTGAATGCCATGCTTATGGAAATCAATAGACTAGAGTTGACCTAACATAATAAGACATTTGCTCTTTTTTATTTTTATTTTTTGAAGCTTCTAAGCTGTCCTGTTTAATATGGTAGCCACGAGTCACCTCTGGCTATTTAAATATAAATTTAAATTAAATTAAAAATTCAGATCCTCAGTTGAACTACCCACATTTTAAGTGTTCAGTAGACAATGTCTATACAGTACATTTTCACCAAAGAAATTTTTATTGGACAGCACTATTAAGACCTAGATAAGGAGTTACATGTTGAATAAGCCTAGATTCAGGACTTCATCATAATAATTAGTGTTCATTGATCATAAAATAATGGACAAATGCCTCAGCCTTGCTGATTGGCTTAAAAATACTATTTGCTTAGGAAAATTTTACTTGCTTATGATAAAAAAAAATCATTAGTCATATTCTACTCATACATATAATTGAAGGTACATCAGTTCTAATAATTATAACTTTTATGGAATTGAATATCCTGTATCAATTTAAATTCTTATTTGTTTACAATTTGACTTACTTTAAGTCTACTGTTATCTGAAGTTCATGGCTCTATCTATAAATCTACAACATTGAATTTGTAGTAATTAGGAACATAATCTTAATCTACTACTCAAATATAGACTATCATTTTAGTGGACTCTAATTTTTCCTCATTTTTTTGTTTAAACTCGTCAACTTTACTCATGAAGGTAACTATTTAGTTACCTCCTCAACTGACATAAATTATTACTTTCCAGAGACTGTTTAATAAGGCTGAAATAATATTTTTAGAACCATAATACTTCTTAATTTCAATTTAGGATACTATTCAAAATAATGGGATTATTTAAAAATTCATAATTTGTTTTCATAAAAGTTTTAATCAGACTTTAAAACTTGAATATAAAGTATGCTCCAGAAAGTTTTAAAGTTAGTACAACTCAAATTGTACTTCTCAATGCCATTACTCACCTTAAAAGCAAGCATAAAATTACTTGACTGGAGGGCATGCCTACCACCTATAGTATGAGGTGTGTCTCATGGCCTCCACCCTTACCGTTGCACAGGGTAAGTTGGAACATGTCAGGTATCTTAAAATATGCAGTGGAGCATCCCAATAGGCAATCCTTTTAAAATAGGTTTTATTGCATTTTAATTTAATAAGCAAGTTTGTGTGTATGTCTGTGTGGGGGAGCATGGAGAGGAATGTCCTTCACTAGTGAATTAATTCAACTCAGAAAAGGAATGTGCATGATAAATATATACAAAATTGCTTTTGTAATTTACAGCCACTTGAAGTACTGTTTTCTTATGCTGTTATATCAGTGAGTCTACTTTTAAAAAAATCCTCATGGGAGTATGTTTATTGATTTTAGAGAGAGAGGCGGGGAGAGGGAAACATAGATGTGAGAAACAGTGATCTGCAATTGGTTGCCTCCCGTATTTGCCCCCACCAGGGATTAACCCACAACCTAGGTATGTGCCCTGACCAGGAATCGAACTCCCAACCTTTTGGTGTATGGGAAGACAATCTAACCAACTGAGCCATTGGACCAAGGCGGAACTTACCTTTTTTATATTTTGTGCTTTATTTTTATGATTGATAAGATATTCCTAAAATAGATCTTTTATAACCAGCATACTCTTGAGTGATATATTTTAACAAGATAACTTTACCTCCACCCTGCCCACAACTCTGTGTTAGTCCCCACATCTTTAGGGCCTTTGAGAGACCTCTTAACATAATCCATCCACTTCCTTAGTTTCTAGACAGGACTGTTAGCTAGATCTTCTAAAAATATGTCTATATGTCTTTTCCTAAAGATCTCTCATATCACAGTAAATTAAAAATTTGGTGAGCAAGCTAAATGTTTAAAAGGATTCCCTAAGCCTTTCTTAGTTGCAAAATAAATAAATCATTACCATAAGCTCTCTTAGGATCCCTCTTTTGTGCATCAGGTAAATATTTTTTCATCCTTGCCCTCCATGGCAAATTTAGGATTTATGGAATTTATCTTGTTGTCTTCTTCTCAAGGAATCCTTATTTCTACAAAAAGTCAAATTGTTTAGAAATCAGCAAGGCAACTGCAACAACTTAAAGGATTTCAGAAGATGCAGTCAGTGCTTGGATTTTCCCTCTGTTGAACAATGAGATTTTATAGGTTGTCATCATTACCAGAACTTAGTTCATGTTGTTGATCCAGTTACACATAAATTGTATCATTTTAAAAATAATTCTTTCCACTTACAAATTCATAAGTTTATAAATCAATATGTTTTGAATGAAAATTGCCTTTTGAAGTTGGTTTTCCAGACTATTCCTATTCCTAGTTTAAAATGCAATAAAAGTGTGAGGTGTAATTCAGTTTAATTTTACTAGCTATCAAATACATTTCTCATTGTTTTTCAGTCTCCCAGAATGATTTCATTATGAGAAAATGTTGAATAATTTCCTGCTCCGAATTTCTAAAATCATTTAACAAACTATTCTTAGGTAATAAAAGTTTCAGCATTAAGACACTGTTAAATTTATACCACGATGGAGAAGAGTATAAGAATTGAGACCAGAGGAAATGAGACACTAGTTATATAAGGCCTTGTAGGCTTCTGAAAGGACTTTCCTTAACTCCAAGTGTGATGGGAAACCCTTGAAGATTTTTGAGTGGAGGAGGAACTTGATCTGATTTACTTTTTTTTTTCTGATTTTTTAATTGGATCGATCAGATTGAAGGGAACAAAGATCAAATTGGAGATAAGTTAAAAGGCTGTTTCCGTAGTTCAGGTGAGTCATAATGGTGGTTTTGACTTACGGGAGTGGTTAAGTGGTGAGAAGTGGCCAAGTTCTGAGTATAATTTAAGTTTTGAGCCATCAGAATTTGTTGATGGATCAAATGTGGGGTATAGAAGAAATTTCTGAGCAATAGAGTTACCATTCACTGTAAAGGGAAGATGGAGAACAAGTTTGAGGAAACATCAGGAGCTCAGTTTTGGACATCAATGTTTGAAATGCCCATTAGATATTCAGGTGGAGAAATCAAATAGACAGTTGGTTATAGGAATCTGTAGTTCAGAGAAAGGTCTGAGCTAGAGAGAGAACTTTTTGAGGAAACCCCACAGATGATATTAAAGCCAAGAGGTTGCTGAAGATCACCTAGGGAGGGGCTGAAGGGCTGATCCCTGGGGTCCTCCAGCATTTGGGGATTGGAGAGATGGAGAAAGGAGATGAGAAGGACTAGCGTAAGAGGTAGACCACACTGAAGGCAGTATGGTGTCCATGAAATTAAGTTCCAAGAAGAATATCAGGTATAACTGGCATGTAAGATACCAGTAACAAGATGTCTGAGATTGACCAGTGGATGGAGCAAGCATGTCAAACTCGCAGCCAGTGGGCCACATGCCCTGCCAGCCGCGAGTTTGACATGCTTGGGATAGAGTAACATATAGGTCATCAGTGACCTGGATATGAGCAGTTTCGGTAGATGGTGTGGGCAGAAGCCTGATTGGAATGCATTTAAGAGCTAATGGGAGGAAAGAAATTAGGTTTACAGCATAAGAAAGGGTTATGTTATAAAGGAAATAAAGAAACAGGGCAGGAGAGGTGGGGTCAAAAGATGTTTATTTTCTTATTTAGCTGGGAGAAATAACATCTATTTCTGTTGGTTTGATAATGGGAGTGATCCAGTGGGGGAAAATTCGATGCAGGAAAGGGGATAATTGCTGGAGTAATGTTGATGAAAAGCTACTTAATAAAGGAGAAGGGAATGGACAGTAGGTGCCTGGAACCTGATGATAGATAGCATGGAGATGTCTTATCAGCCATGGACTGCCTAACTCCAGATTTCTTGTCCTCTTAGGAAAAACAAGCTCCCCTTCAGTTAAGTAATAATTTTTTTAGGTTTATGTTATATGCACCTGAATGCAGTTCTAAGTGACCCAACATATTTAGAAATGTGGCAGTAGAATCAGAAGAAATTACTAAGAGTTGAAAATGGTACATTTGAGAGTGGTATGAGAGGTTGTGGTGAAATAAGACAGTACACGGCTGTTTTAATTTCAAGTATTCTTTGACATTTTAGCAATTTATATATGTATTTCTTTAGTTGAAATATTTTAAAACATGCCCAGAGTGCTTCTGAGAAACAGATGTCAAGATGGTACTAGGAATGGAAGGGACCTGGGGGGAGATGTGAAAGATAAAGGGGAAGGGAACAGGAGTGGGTGGGGAGAGCTATAATGCTGGTCTGACCCTGTGAAGGGAGAAGGAAGAAAGGCTTGGCTATAAAGAGCCTCAAACTGCAGTATGGTGCCGAGAAAGTTTCAGCCAGGCCAAATGGGAGTACCTGAGCCAAATTTGCTCATTAGAGGAGTTTCCTATTGGACTAATACCCACCGTATTCAGTCATTGGCTAGTAGCCCTTGGGGAAAGTGTGGGCTTTGTCAGTCAGCTATGTTCCCAGCTTCCATTCTTCCTGAAGGAACTCTGGTATATGTCCATGCTCATCACACCCACAAAAATTTACACTAAAAGTAAGAATGTATGTCTGTGTGTTTGTACACACATAGCACTATACCTAGTAATCTTCATGTTCAGCTAGGAGGTTTAATATCATGTCCTGATAATTTTTCTTTTTTAGGCAAAAAATTCATGCCTTTCAAGTAAAAATAGAGTTCACATTGTATCGTGACTCCCTCAATCCAAAGTTTGATGATCTATGATAATCTATTCATGCATTGATTGAGTACTCTTAAAAATACAGAAATGAACCCAGTTTTGGAACATGGTTATGACATAAAGAAAACTTTAATCTTCTTTATAATTATGTGTCTTTGTGTCATCAATCAAAATTTCCTTCCTGTTCTTTTCATAAATGGTTCTTTCTTCTCTTTTATAAATTGTTTTTATTTTAAAATATTTCTTTAAAGAAACTCATAATTTCCTGCCTTTGCCCTTGGCATTTGTGCCTGCGAATGTTTTGGAAACTTCAAGGTATTTTGCCCCAAAGGAAACCAGTATAGAACTATGACTTTTCCTCATATATTCAGTTATAGTTAATACATAGAAAGCTAAATGAGTTCAAATCTGAATAATCTAGTTCCTTTATTTTGATATATATTTTACTAAGTAGAACAAACACTTATCTGTTTTTTAAAGGGAAAGTAAAATGACTTTAATAGCTAGCTAATGAGAAGACTTTTTAAAAAAATTATATTAGAGGGAGAAAGAGAAACATCAATCAGTTGTCTCCCACATGTGCCCCGACTGGGGATTGAACCTGAAACCTGGGTGTGCACCCTGACTGGACAGATCGCAACCTTTTGGTATACAGGACAATGCTCCAACCAACTGAGCCATACTGGCCAGGGCTAATGAGAAAAGTTTTAATGTATTATATTTAAATACCTATACAAAAATTTTACACAAAAACTTAAAACATGACTTATTTCAAATTTAGAACTTTCTATTAGAGGCACAATTTGGAATGAGCCAGTTAGAAATATATAAACTAAAATAATCTAAGATTGGGTGTGAGAACTCATCAACTTTACATTACTGATATTTGAGAATATTATGTTATACATATACATATATGCCAACGTAGCTGATAAAGAAAACACAGCAAGTGCTTTTGCCAAATTGTAATTTATACCCTAAAGTTAAAAAAAATAACTACTATTAGGTTAGCAGATATGCTACTTAAGTAACTATGAAATGAAAAGCAGTTATAACTGTGCTTCTCATAAAATAGTGTTGTATATAAAATATTCACAGTGGCTCCTCGCAGTGAAGTACCTATCATTTGGTAGTCTCCTTGGGCTAAGTAGAATCCTAGGTTGAATTGTGAGATCCCAGTTACACTGTGTGCCAAGCATATAAATCTCCACTATATCTGTGTCTATCGTCCTGCCATGGTAGAGCAACAGTCCCTACTCCTATCTAAGGTCAAGGATTCCATCTAGACCCACAGTTCTCAAACTGTGCACTGAGGTACCCTGAGGATTGCAATGAATTCACTGGAGTCTTGCAGGATAGTTAAAAATTTTGGAAAACACAAGAATTCTGTTGGGCACTATACAGATAAGTGGCTCCAAGTTAGTGCAGAGTTTCACATTAGATGACACTGCATTCCTTCCAAAGGTGTCATATCTTTATGAAGCTGGATTTTTAGGGCTTGTGTAATAGAAAGCAAGTACCACTCAACAATTAACTTAGAACAGGAACAAGGGTAAGGTTGTCCAGTCTGATTCCAAAGTTGGAGAAGTTGTATAGTGCCCAACTTCATTAATGCATGCAACTTATTAATGTGTAGTTGTGGTTATTTTGGAATTAAATCAATTTTTTTTTTCAGTTTCTGTTGTTATGCTCTCAAATGGCTACTAAGTTGTTGGGACATAATGATTAAGTTGTTTGAGTTTGTTTATTAAATGGCATGGCAGGTATTTCTTTTGGCCAAAAGGCACCATAAAATTCCTGAGACGCAAAGGGTGCTGTGGACTGAGAAAGTGTGGGAACCTCTGGTCTAAACTTTGGACCCCATTGCCTCTGGCCTTCTCAGGACCCCACATGATGGTCACTTCTCTTGTGGAAAGCACAAATTATTTCTTCTTGGTATCACTTTTGGCTTTATTAACTGTGTGACTTTGGGGAAGTTACTTCACCTATTCATGCCAGAGTGATTAACTATAAAATGAAGATAAAATATCTAACTCATGGGTTTATTAAGTTAATAATTCCATGGGGAACGGGCCTAAGCCGGCATTCAGACATCCACTGAGGGCACAGGCTGGACTGAGGGCACAGGCCTGCCTGAGGGACCCCTCCAAGTGCATGAATTTCCATGCACCGGGCCTCTAGTATACTCATAAGTGGGGTTGCCGAATTAGATGATAGCTCTATTTTTAATTTTTTGCAGACTTCCATACTGTTTTGCATAGAGGTCACATCATTTTATTGTTCCATCAACAGTGCACAAGGGTTCCACTTTTTTCCCATCCTAACACTTGTTTTTGTTGTGTGTGTGTTTTTTATATAGTAGCTATACTAATGGGTGTAAGGTGATATCTTGTTTTAATTTGCATTTCTCTATTGATTAGTGATGTTGAGCATTTTTTTTCATATGCTTGTTGGCCATTGAAATGTCTATTAAAGTTCATTGCATATATTTTAATTGGGGTATTTTATTTTTTGTTGTTAAGTAATAAGACCTTTAAAAATATATTCTGGCTATTAACCCTTTGTCAGATATGTGATTTGTAAATATTTTCTTCCACTCTGTAGGTTGACTTTTCACTTTGTTGATTTTGTCCTTTGATACACAAAAGTTTTAAAGTTTGATGGAATCCCATTTGTCTACTTTTGCTTTTGTGGTCTATGCTTTTGGTGTCATATCCAAGAAATGGTTAAATCCAATGTCATGAAACTTTTCCCGATAGTTTCTTCAAGGAGTTTTGTAGTTTGGGGTCTAAATAAAGGTCTTTAATCCATTTTGAATTAATATTTGTGTATAGCATGAGATAAAAGCCAATCTTTTTTTTTTTTCATGTGGGTATTCAGTTTTTCCAGCACCACTTGTTGAAGAGACTCTCCTTTTCCCATTGAGTGGTCTTGATACTCTTGTGGAAGATCATTCGACCATATGTGTGAGGGTTTACTTATGGGCTCTCTCTATTCTAATCCACTGGTCTGTAGGTATGTCTTTATGCCAGTATCAACTGTTTTGATTAATGTTGCTTTATAATATGTTTTGATACCAGGAAGTGTGAGTCCTAACTTGCTTCTTTTTCAAATTTGTTTTGACTATTTGGGTCCCTTGAGATTCCCATTCAACTTTTAAATAAGCTCAAATCTTTTCTATTTAAACAAATCACAACTCTTATTTATCTCAGGTACCACCATGTCTTATTCCTTTCCTTCATAATCAGATTTCTTAAAAGATTTATCACTATTTGGATTCTCCATTTCCTTATTGCTTACTCAGCATTCAATCAATGTCACTTGTGCTTTTCTCCTGAATATTACAGAAGAAAAACTTTCTACTCAGTTTGCAAAAAAAACAACAAAACAAAACCACCCAAAAAATACCCACAAAACAAAAACACACACCATTCCATATTTCTAAACCCAATAGAATTTTTAAAAACAGGATCATCTTAAATACACAGGAGAATTTAACACTACTGACCACTCCATTGTTCTTGAAGTACTTTTTCTGTTAGTTCCCATGACACTGCTCTTCCAATATTTTTCTACCTCTCTGGCATTCTTCTCTGTCTCCTTTTCAGGCCCATGTTTCTTTCCTCTGTCCTTGAATGTTAGAATTTCTCAAGGCCCGATTCTAAGCCCTCTTCTCTTCACTCTGAACTACTAAGTTACCAAATTTATATCCAGAGGTTTAGTGGCTTCTCTCTAGAGCACAGACCTCTAGCCCAATACTCCAAATCCATAAATCCAGCTGCCTACTGGATTCTCCCCTTGAGCACCTTAAAAATATTTCAAACACACATTATCTTTAAAGTGGAATTCAGAGTCCCCTACCTGTTTCTCTTCCACCATTCTAATCTCAGTGAATAGCCTTACCTTTCATCCACTTCTGGAAACCAGAAACCAGGAAGTCATCTGTTTATTCTTGAAATCATTCTGTTCTTCACCCAACATGCCACGTGCCCCCACGCACTTCCAACTAATCTCTGATTCTTGTTCATTTTATCTTCTAAATCCTTCTCACATCTGCCAGAGGCTCCCCCTCTCTTGGCTCATCACTTTAGTCAGAGCCACCTCACCTCTCTCTTCTAGACTACTTCAACACTTCTTACTCTTCTATGCTTCCATTTTTGCTCCTTATCAGTCTGTCCTTCACACTGTAGCTACAGTGGTTATTTTAAAAAACAAATCTGCTCAAAACCCTTATACAGCTCTGGAGAATGTATAAGAAACTGTGATTAACTAGGACAGGGTAGGGAAGCATAGGTGGGAGGGGTACAGAAATAGGAATAAGACTTTTAATTGTTTATCTCTATAATTTATTGTCTTCTTTTGGAACTTTATGAGTGTATTATCTTTTCCAAAAGTCAAATCATTAAATTGAATTTTTAAAATGATAGCATCACGCTATTCTTAAGATAAAGGCCAAGCTGAACTGGTCCCAATATCTTTACCTTTTTAACTTCATCTCTTAGTATACCCTCTTTCAATCTCAGTGCCCCAGCTGTACTAGGCTTCTGTCGCTCGACATACTTTCTCTTGCTTCAGGGCCTTTGTACAAATTATTCCTGGCTCTGCCTAAAATGCCCTTTAGTCTCCTTTCACTGAGGTAACGCAGTCTTATCCTTAGATCTTAGTCCACCAATTACCACTTCTTAAGGGAAGCTTTCCCTGACAAACTCGATCTCCTATTATTTGCTATTACAACACCGTGTACTTTTTGGCACTCACTGCAGTTCCAGTTTAATATTTGTGTGACTTTTTAATTACTATATACCTCATCAATTTGACTGAAAGTTCCAGGAGGGCAGGGGCTGTACCTGGTTCTGTTAAAGACAAAATGATAAACTATTGGGGGGAAGTTGTAACGCTCACTGCTCAATATTTTGTGGTAGATTTTTGTTTTTAAAGATTTTTGTGGTTTTATGTGCCTAACTCAACAAAAAGCAGTAGTAACAATTTAATAATACTTATTCTAAGAAATCCCTGCTATTCTTAAGCCCCTCATAATACTCTGTGTTGATGAAGTAGGAAGGTATCCCATAGCATATTAAGGGTGTGTGTGTGTGTGTGTGTGTGTGTGTGTGTGTGTGTGTGTGTGTTTAAATTAACTAAGGAAATAGTCTTCCAGAGGAGGCTCTTATATACAGTGTCCAAGCCTGCTTTTTTGGAACATCATCAAAGATTAGCGCCTCATGGACTATGCTTTGGAAATGCTACATTAGTATACAGGGAAGAAGAAGTGGAAGGTGTCAAGGGCAGCTTTTGAATATGGTTCTGTAAAAGAGAATGGAAAAGGAAGTAAGTTAAAAATGGTAGAGCTGAGAAAAATCGAAGAGAATCAGAATTTACTGGTGAATTTTAAGTCTTTGGGTAAAGGTGAGCATTTAAAAATAGTCATCTCAAACCAAAGGAACTGAAAAAAGATTTAGTGGTGATCTTTATTCCCACA
Organism: Myotis brandtii; assembly: GCF_000412655.1. Classification (NCBI taxonomy): domain Eukaryota; kingdom Metazoa; phylum Chordata; class Mammalia; order Chiroptera; family Vespertilionidae; genus Myotis; species Myotis brandtii. The sequence goes on from NW_005371410.1 coordinate 4,183,499, forward strand.
TTTAATGTTTTAAAATGTAAAATAATTAAGATTATTCCTGATCACTGTAAGATGGCATACATACAGATATGGTAAAAAGTAAAAGTACCCCTCTACCCCAAGTTTATTCCTCTCTCTGTGGTAACCACAGTCAACAGTTTTATGTCCTTCATGCATTTACAAGCACTCATAATTGTATATGTATGTATATACATGTGTTTTTTAAATAAATGGAATTTCTATATATTCTGTAAGTGCTACACATTACAGTGTACAACACACTGTCAGTAATCTACACCTACCTTATTTTCAGTAGGTACATGGTAATCCGTAGTTGGATGTATCATACCTTACAATTGTTAGGAATATGGGTGAACAATCTAATGAGGCAATATGATAAGAAAAAGGTATCTTAAATTTATTTTTAGTAAGTGAGATTGCAGTGGAGAGGGACTCAGTTCAGTTTTCTACCTGTTGCTTTGGATAAGGAGCCTCTATTATAGTTCATTTTCAGTATGATTCAAATTCTGACTTCTTAGAAACACCTTATGTGGCATAAAAGCATCTGTTTAAAACCATATCTCTTTAAAAAACATAAAATAGTATATTTATGGACATGTTTTAAGAACTGTTTCTTTATTTTTAAAAAGTTTTATAGAAAAAACACACCAAATAATACATAAAAAATAAAATATCATCCATAATTCCAATTTTAAAAAAGTCTATCAGGGTCCTAGCTGGTTTGGTTCAGTGGATAGACCATTGGCCTGCAGACTGAAGAGTCCCAGGTTCGATTTTGGTCAAGGACACATGCCCGGGTTGCGGACTTGATCCCCAGTAGAGGGTGTGCAGGAGGCAACTGATGGATGATTCTCATCATTGAGGTTTTTCCCTCCCTTTCCCTTCCTCTCTGAAATCAATTAATATGTGTGTGTGTGTGTGTGTGTGTGTATATATA
>NW_005371410.1:4184480-4188953 GCF_000412655.1 Myotis brandtii
ATTAGGTATGAGTTAAAGTTCATGCCTTTAGCTCCCCAATTCCATCTCTTTGAGTTACCTACTATCAACAGTTTGGATATATTTTTCCTGACATTTTCTTTGGTTTATATAGACAATTTCTGTAATATGTATTTATACACATACCACACCTGCTTTTTCCCTAATAAAATGGGATGATGCTATTCATGTAGGTCTGCAACTTCTAAAAATTTCCTCCCCACTTCAGCAGTGTATTTTCAGCAGAAAATTTCTGATTAATTAAACTTATCTATCTCTTATGTTATCTTCATTTGTTTTCTTGTACTAACAACATTCACAGTAACTAAACTACGAAGCAACTGATTTATTAACTGTCATTATAGTTTACTAATTCACAGTGCAAGTTATATTTGGCATCACAAACCTTGCTCATTTGCTTGGGGCATTCCCACCTGATGGATGAATTACTCAAGAGACTAAGTTAAAGATAAAAAGGCTGATTGGTGAGCGGAGACTTGGAAAGAAAGCAAGGAGGTGTTCTTACAGGATATTTGTATCAAGCTGCCACAGCTATCTGACCTGCCTGGGGCTCTTTCTATCTTGACAACTGGCATTAGTCATCAGAGCCATAGCCCTGAACTTGGTTAAAGTCTATGGAACAGGCTTCCTCCAGGTCCTGTTCTGAACTGGGCAGTGTCCACCACTCCACTTAAGATATCTGACCAAGTTCTCATTTCTTACCCTTCCTATATGTGAGAAAAGTGTTAGAATTTGAGGACTCCCCAAGTCTGCTTGATGGAGATACGGAAAACACTTTTGCCTCTACAGCAACTTATTTATAAGCACTCTCTTAGGTGAGCCTCAGTAGACATGGCTAACATATAGAGGTTGTGACAAATCACAGTGTCTCCAGACATTGCCAGATGTCCCTGGGTGGTCCAAATCACCCTGAGTTCAGAACCACTGGAGTAGAGGGAGATTTGTGTAGAGTATAGTAGCAGCTAAAGAGACGGAAACCAGGTGAGATATTGCATGGAAGTCAACTGAGAAGTCAACAGCAGGAGAAAGAACATAGAATTTTTCCTGTCTTACTCTACTTGCCCACAAATTATGAGATCTTTGGTTAGTTGCTCTACCTGCCTGACTGTGAATTAGTATGAGGATTAACCTAGTTACTACTGTTTTTGTAACTCGTGTATTTATTATGTACCAGAGTTGTACTGGAATTTTATATTCATTATAGAAAGAGTATATAGAAGTCCTCTGTAAATTATAAAATTTTGAGCAAAAGTAATGAGTTGCTTGGCATGTGTTCTTGTTCACTTCCTGCCACTGTTTTTGTCCAATTAGATCTTTAAAACTGCCAGCAAATATATGATTTACCTTTGTGAATTTGACCATGATTCTAAATTATAAATATTTTGTGGGAACAATTACATTTATGTGATTTTATATATGTAATTACATAAATATTAAATGTATATAATTACATAAATTATATGTATATAAAATATAAAATATATCATTATTATACATGCTAGATTTAAAATTACATTATGGATTAAAATGTAGCATCACTCATTTTACAATGAGAATAAGTGAAAAAATGATATTTCTTAATTTGAATTAGAATTATCAAACAAATTTCCAGGCATGTTTCTATTCCATATATTGAATAATTCCTTGGGAAACCCCGTTGTTAACATCCAGAAAAACTATTTTTTGTCCTTTTGTTTCCTGCCCTTATGTCAATTCCCTATAGTGAGTCAATTAATTTTTTTATCCTTGTCCTAGCTACATTCACTTTTGTCTCTGTACTTTACTGCATTAGTCAGGCATGGTTTCTCTCTATGCTCAATAAATGTTTACTGAATGAAGGAATAAATTACAGAAAATATGTTCTCTCTCTTCTAGCAGGTTATCTTCTAAAGTAATCAGTAACTACTCTTCATTATAGATTTCCCCAATGTAAAATTGTTTGACTGTCTGTAGTTCTCCGAGTTTCTCCAGAATTTATCCCATAGTTTGTATTGGGGGGCAGTATTGGAGGGGTGTTGGTTACTATCAGTATGCAAATTCACTAGGCCTCCAGGGAGTAACTCTATGTACTTTAAATATTTGCTTCAGCCCTGTAATTTATTCCAAGAGTCCTAATACTTTGTTGCCTCTGTGAATTGTAGTGTTTAGTACCTGCTGTCTCCCACGTGTCTCCTAATGATTTCATGGGACCAGTCTTGGCTGCCTGTACATGAGTTAACTCTCAAATCCCTGATTGAACCTATCACCCATTGTTGATTTTTAGTATTGACCCTGAATACCTATACTTTTAATTTCCTCCCAGATGTGATAATAATCACATGGATTTGGGGGGTAGTTTTCTTAACCTATGAGAACATTGAATGCAATGTGATTGTTTGTGACCACTATCATAAAACAGCCCATTCACAGAGACTTAATGTACCCTCTCTTTTTCAATACTTGAGACCAAGTGTAATGTATTTCTCTTTTTTGTGGGTCATAAACTACTCTTGTAGGAAGCAGTCATCTATCCTAACCAAAACCCCCACTTCTCTCTGAGATTAGGTCTTCACTATTCTACACGTATTCTATCAATGTGACTGCCTATTCATCATTGTATTCCCATATATACTTGGCACATATAGGAGGCACTCACCTATTTTTGACCTGCTGAATGAATGAAACTCAGATTATTGTGGTTATTTATGTTTTTTTAATTAATGATGTCATCCGCTATAATTTTCTCTTTCTTCTCCCAGTGCCATTTCACATCCAATTGAGTACTTTATCTAAGCACTGTAGACTTAGGGTTAAGAGAAACCAACTTGAAGAGCCATTTGAAGGTCATGGAAATCATTTCCCTGTTTCTTAAAGAAAAAGCACACCTCTCTATAAGCTTGAAGAAAATGAGAGGGAGAAAATGGTAAAGGCAATGGAAAGAAACTGGGTTAGAGCAGAAATAATAATGAAAGATACTTCCTATCTGGGAGGGTGTCAGAGAAAAGGAAGTTTCAATTCCTATTTTGTGTCAGCAGTTTTCTACACAAATACCCAACATTAAAATTGGGAAATCCTATGGGCCTTCTCCTTGATTCATCCCATGGACCTCTTCTCATCTGCTCTGGAGGTACCTCCCTCTGCACTGGAATAGGACAGTATCTTAGTGCCCTCTTCCTTCCTGTCCTGCCAAATCTTACATAGGCCTGTTCCATTTTGGCAGGTTTAAGAACTAACCTTTTGGGTAAACAGGCAGAAATACTTTCCTGTCTGGGCTGGAATATTCTTTTCCTGAGTTTCAGACTATTTTTTCCTAATTCCAGTTATCTCCATTACCATCCAGAAGTATATTTGGCACCAGTACTTGGAAACTTTATCCTTCCCCACAGGCTGTTTTATAAAAATGCATTAATTAGCTTATTAATTTAGTTATACATTCTTATTACAAAATCTGGTGTCAAGGATACCTCTAGACTACAAGAGACCTGAAATGATGGCCATACCTTGATCCCAATGAGTAGCCCAAATAGGTGTCAATAAGGCTACCCTGACTTTTTAACACCTCTAAAGATTCCAGAGTGGAACCTCTTGTTTGCCACTCTTTTGTTCTTTTTCCTTAAACAACAGAAATTTATTTTCTCACAGTTCCAAGATCAAGGAGCCCTCTAGGGTGGTTTCAGGTGAAGCCTCTCTTCCTGGCTTGTAAGCAGCTGTCTTCTTGCTGTGTCAAAGGTCCTCTTCTCTGTGTGGCACATGGAGAGAGAGAGCCCTCTGGTGTCTCTCTTTTTACTTTTTATTTTTATAAGAATAGCAGTCAGATTGGATTAGGGCCCCACACTTATGACCTCTCCACTCATTTTTTAAGGAGAGCTTATCCAGTTTTACAACTTTACTGCCTGTATATTGTTGATGACTCCTGAGTATATATTTCCAATCCTCACTTTACCTGAACTGCAGACTCATTTTTAATTGTCTACTTGATATATTTACTTGTATGTCCATAGACCTCAAACTTAACATGTGCAAAAGCAAACTCTTGATTCCCTCTACTCTAAATTTGCTTCTCCTCAGTTCTTGGTCTCAGTAAACCCAGTTGCTTAGTGTAAACACCTTTGAGTTTTTCTCATGTATGCACATCCAGTCCTTCAGCAAGTCCTGGTTAATACCCTTTAAAATATATCTCAAATCTTCCAACATATCATTTCTTTACCATTGCTGCTCAAGGTCAGAGCATCATCTTCTCTCACCTAGACCAGCCTCCTAATTGTCTCCTTGCTTCTATTCTTGCCTGATTTCTGCTTTAAAGCATAATTGGATTATAATTCTCTGCTGCTTCTCATCAAAAAGGTTCAACCCAAACTGGCCCCTGAATATCTCTCTCCTTTCCTCCTCTGACTATCCATCTCCCTCCTTCCCTTCCCTTCCCTTCCCTTCCCTTCCCTTCCCTTTCCCTTCCCCTTCCCCTCCCCCTCCCCTTCC
>NW_005371410.1:4189040-4204272 GCF_000412655.1 Myotis brandtii
GGCCTAGCTTTCTACAGCACATTCTGACCTCAGGGTTTTTGTATTTGCTGTTCTCTGCTTCAAACTCCCTTTCTCCAAATAGCCATATGGCTAGTTACTTCACTTCATTTGAGTGTGTACTCAAATGTCATCTCTTCAGAAAGGCCTTTTTATTTATTAGTCATCCTTCTTAAAACAGCTTCTTCCTAAAATCCCCATCCTCACTGTGCTTTATTTTTCTCTGTAGTTCTTATTGCTATCTGACATTATATTAAGACTATTTATGTATTGCCTGTCTCCACATTTGAAGGCAAGCTCCCTGAGGGGAGTAAGGGCAAGGGTATTGTCTGATTGTTCACTGCTGTATCTTCAACACCTAGAATAGGGTCTGGCTCATAAAAAATATATATGCTAAATATATATTTGTGGACTGAATCAGTTGAATGTGTAAATAAGTGGCTGACCCTCCTTTGAGGAAGATTATGAAGTAATGCCCAATGGTGGAATAGCTTTTCAGTAAAGTAGTGAGCTCCTGGTCTGGCGATATTCAAGCACGAGCTGGATGCTGGAAGGATACTTGAAAGGGATGCTGCAGAAGGAACTTCCAGGTCATGTGGAAGTGGAAGATTAAACCAGGTTTCCTTCCACCTATGAATCATCTGACCCTATGATAAGTTAATTATGATTATTACTCTAAACATTAAGTTAGCACCTACTTTGTGCCTAGCATTGTTCTAGACACTGAAGATAAAAACATAAAAGAGGCCTAGCCAGTATCCATAAGGAGCTAGTAGTCTCTGGAGAATTAAGAGGTGCTTAAGAGTATAGGTATAAAGTTTTAGTAGATTAAAATTTATCTTTTTCTATTTATTTTTGAGATGTTTTGAATAAATGGGGAAGGTAGGAAAAAGCTGTTACCAGGAGAAGAACTAGATAAGAAAGATGACCCTAACATTGCCTTCCTGAGAAGGGAGAATTTAAGGGGTGAAGACCACATGCTATGTTCTTATGGGGGAATTCCCCAAAATGGAAATACCAGTGTTTCCCATTGAGGCATAAAACAGGGCTGGATGTAATTCAGTAGCAAAAGTAATTTGAAATTCTTGGAACAAATGTGCTTTCTCCAAAACCAATAAAGATGATTAAGCCCTGCCCCATTCCACCCCCATTTGGGATGTTAATATGAAATGGACAGTCCATTAAATCATGTTGTTAGCACAAGACTGAAAAGAAAGCTTTCTGGTGAGTAGGACAAGGATTCTAACAGTTAAATACAAAGGGACCCTTCAGTTCCTTTTCTGATTCATGTGCCCAAAATCTTTCAGGCAGTGGGGGAATAGTGGTTTTTTTTATATAACCCTAGTCCCTCATGCTGCTCATCTTATACACATGCCCCAATATGTCTTGATACAGAATCATCCTCTCTAGCTAGGACATGATGCCTAGGTAGGTGGGGAAATTCCCGTTTTGTTTAAAAACCATAGTAGTCTTTGAGTTTGGCTGGCATGTTCATGATAAGTTTACTGACAATTGGGTTTTTTTCCTCTTATGCCATATGCTATTCCATGATTCATCTGCTTTGAGTCTGTTGCCTTGAAGGTGAAACAATTTCTTCCAATGTTGATATTTCATAATCTCATAGATAACAAGCATACCCATATGCATAGTCCTTCAGAAGTTTTAAACATTTGGAGATGAATGAATAATGCTGCCACAAATGGAAACGAGCAGCATAAAATCATAATGGTGATATTAAATCATCTTTTGTTGGGTGTTGGGTGAGCACTGACATCGATAAAGCCTGGTACTTTACTACATTTCTCTATCTTTTCTTGAGAAATTGTTTCTGGTATGTGTTATTTATTTATGAATTTTAAAAGTTAACATTTTACTTTAATTGCCTTGACTTAATGTATTTTAATATTTTAGATAGACAAGATCTTTATTTGTAAAATTGGGGTTTAAATTGCAAATAAATCATTAACATTTGCTGTTTATGTTGTCATGGTGGCATACTTTCTATCTTGCATAGCAATGACTATTCAAACCTCAAGAAATCTTTTAATTTTTGATATAAATAGTAATCTTTCAAAATATTTTAATAGAACATGTTACATTTCTGTATGCAATGCAAAGCAGTTATTTCTGCATGGGTACCTTCTAAGTATTTAGAAGATTAGACTTCTAATAAACATGGACTACACTCCTTTTTGCATATAGCTTTAATCAACACACCAATTGTGTTTCATCATTTAATCACCTGTAAATTGTCAGTGATTGTTTTTGAAAATTTCATGGTGTACTAGTAAATGCATGTGTATCTGTAAAAGTTATACATTTGGAGAGAGAATTTTAAAAGATTCTAATCCTCAGTATATCTTTCTCCCCTCCCTCCTCTTACCTGGTTTTAGCTCCTTTTTGGTTCAGGTGTGCTGGTGTCCCTAAGCCTTTCTGGGTCGCAGCTGGAGAAAGTGGTGATTGACAGAAGCCTGGTGGGGAAGCTCATCTCAGACACCATCAGTGATGGTAATTACCCCCATGTGCAAATCAATTGCTTACATTAACAGTGGGGAGGAGAAATAGTGTGTCAACAGGTAGACTAATTATTACCACTGGGGACCTGCAAACACAAGTAATTGCATGTAATAGCATAGTTACAACCTGTGGGACCAATACAAGTTTTGACTAATATTTAATATCAAAGTTTTTGTCAAGTGTTAAGCTCATATTCTGAATATTTTTCACTCTTAACTTAAAAAATGTGAATGTATTTTCAAAAATTTTTTTTCCTGGTGTGTACTTTCAAAATTAGTTCCCTATTGTTGACATTTCAAATATTTTTCATTTTCAAAAATGAATTTTGAGTAAATAACCCAAATGTGTCAACACAGCCCCCAGTTAAAAAAAATAATAATGTTTGCTTTGCCTCTTTAGGAAGATTCTTTGTTACCAAACTCTATGAATATTAACTTTTGAGAGTGTCTGGGCAATATTTCTTTCTTTTTAAAATTAGAATTGACATATAATATTGAATTACTTTCAGGTGTACAACATAGTGATTAGGCACTATTTCTAAATATCAAACATCAATGCCAAATATACTAGATAAATCTGGATTCTATTTAGTGATACTACAATAGTATGTAGAAGCACACAAGAAAAAGATTTTAAGCCAGATATTTAAAAGGTAGGATACTAACATTTACTGAACCTGAAGAGGCTTTAAGCTTTGCCAACCTACCCATTTTATTTAATTCAAAAAGCAACCTTTTATAAGGAATAGCTATTTTCAGTTTATAGATAAGGAAATTGAAGCTGAGATACTAAGGAACATGCTCACAAATGTGATACTAAGGAACAGCTCAAAGTGACTGAGCTGAAAGTTGAACCCGGGTTCTAGCTGCAGAACCCATTTGCTTTGCACTACATTATGCTGACTCCTGAAGTTTTAAGATTCTGTTCTTTTATTCACAGTAAAAGGTCTAAGAAACAGATTTCATTTTCATTAGAGTCTGAAAATTGTCGGTGTCTTAAATTGAATAATCAAAGGGAAGTGTGGCCTAATGGGAAAGACAGAGGTGAGAATACAGACCGCCCTTCTGCTGTGTGCTCTCACTAGCTGCCTCTGAACAAGTCAGACCCAATTTCATCATCCTAAAGCAAAGCAGCCTGCAGGATGCCTATGATTAGCAACATTGCTGATGGTAATACGTTGAGGGTAGGCTTGTAAGTGTGCCATGTTCTCTTCCTTTTAGGACAGTGGTGCTAAGGAAGCTTCCCTATGGAAGAGGTTTCAATTTGACCCCTTTGTTGACACTGCAAATAAAATAGTGACTGTGATGATTTTATCATCCCGCTGCAACTCTATAAGAATTAAAAGGAGACTTTCAACATTATTCGTGTCTCTGAGATATCTTCTTTCACTTGTTTCTTTTATTTATACACTCTCATGAGACAATGATAACAATGTGATTTCTTGGCAGTTCTCCAGATTCTCCTGTAATTGTGTAGATCTGCTGTTGGTAACTGTTTGCACAATGAGGGGTGTAGAAGTAAAGAAAAATATATAAAACATTCAATAATTTCTTTATGCTAGGAACAACAAAAAGCATTTCTCAGTTATTTTTATCAATTTTATGTAACATTAATGGCCCTTTCTGTAACCCATAAAAATTATCTACCTACTTGTATGCTTTAGAAATAAAGCTGTAGAAGTATTTTTGCTAATATTCCTTTTTAAATATTTATTTAATGCAAATATTGGAAATAATATGCTTTATTTCATTCAGCTTATATGCTCTCAAAAAGAAGGTTCATTGATGAAACATTTAAAAATAAAAAAGTAAGATTGGTGGAGAGTACTGATCTATATTTGTTAATCCAATTTATTCTCAGGTGGTTTATATTATATGAACACAGGATTAAAGGCTAAGGATAAATAAAAGTACATGTTTTAATCTTTACATTCAGGTGTGAAACGGTCTTTATGCTTTTCTAGCCCTATTTCCAACTACATCTTATTTGGTGGTTGTTCCCAAACATCAGAGTATATTGACATGGTCTCAGAAAAGAAGGAAAAGTATCAAATCCATGCATGATTAAACTGATGATTATCATTTATTTCCATTATCTTTAATATCCTTGTAAATTGTCATAATGATATTTAGGAGACTAGTTATTTCAATTAACATTTATTTTCTAAAAATAGCCTCTTGTAATATTTCATTGGAAAAAAATCAATTCATTGTTATTTTATTCTAGCTTATTATTTGATGGTATTAATAAATCTTCCTTTTTTTTTTAAAGCTCTTCTCACAGACAGCTTTATCATCTTATCCTTTTTGGCACAAAACAAACTATGTTTTATTCAGTTTACCAAGAAGATGGGTTCTCCTGATGTAAACAAAAGATTGGAAAAACTCTCAGCTTTGGATTTTAAGGTAGAAATTTCAATTTAAGTAGTCATATTGTTAATTATTAAGGTATGAGTTTCACATGAGGTGATACTATGCTCATTATTCTTGCACATTTCTAGATTTCAGAGTTATTATAGGATTAAGCTTGATTCATTAGAAACAGTGGCCACACCTAAGTTTTCTCTTTTCCTCTCATTATGGGAGGTCTAACAATGGAATGTTTACAGCAATATATATATAGTACTTATGGAAGTCAGTGACAGATAACAGGCAAGATACATATTTGAAAATGGTTTTGTCGGTAGTGGTAGTATATATACCATTCTTACTTTCCCCTAATACCCCATATTATTTTTCTAAGCAAGGATAGCTGGCCTGGCTTCTCTTTCACAAAATAAAGAAGTCACTTCCAAAGGTTAATAGAAAAGTGTAATAAACAAGGAATGGGAGATTCCCCCCTCCAACTATAATTGGAAAAAATGCAAAAAGAAATCTTCATGTGTTAGTCTCTCCCTTCACTAACTCCAGGTAATTTGTTTCTTTGAATCAGGGACTTTACATCTGTTAAGGCAGGATTTTTATTTTAAATGGTGTGTTTTAATTTAAGTTTTCCCACATTACATTTTAAACTGTTTTGAAGGCATACACTCTGCTAGGATGAGTATCTAATACATTTTCCAGGCTGTTTCAGTTCAAGGCCTCTTTTTAGCAATGACTTGTGTTTGCAAGATTGATCCAGCCTCTGTGACGTGGATTTGAGACAGTTCACTGTTCACTGGGAACAGAGCTGATACACGGCTTCCTTAAAGAAGATGCACACTTATGCCATAGAGTATGTAGCAAAGGCAAAGATTTTTAGAAGTCAGCTCTATGGCTTGAAACTGTGTGTTTTTTAAAAAGTGGTATTTAAGCTAACCTTTTGCCCATTTGGGATTATTTCTTATTGTGATTGAGGTGGTAGTGGTGTGAGGGAGAATCTAATTTTATTTAGTAGAAACATGTATTTTTATAAAAAATATTTTTAATTCAGGATAAAATATAAATAAGTTTTCTTTGTGGTACCTAACTACAATTTGGTTTTGTTTAACAGTTTTGTGGAGCTTCTATAACACTTTGTGTAATATTGCAATTTCCTTAGCTGGAAATCAGTGATACTCATATATTATATTTTGGTTAGTCAAGAAATTGCTATTAACACTTTCAATGGGATGTTATTTTCCAGAATGGCTAACTGTAGATTTAGTTGAAATGGTATTTATTTATCAGTATTGTTCTTCAAAAGGCACCAATGTGCAGTAATTCAAACTATTTTAAGTGTTTCTAATGCTGCCATATGAACTTTTATATGACTAGTTTCTCCATCTTAGGTTTGATGGATAGCTTAATAAAGTCTTCTCTGCCAAAGAACAGTGGCTGTCCATTAGTGAGAGCAGAGAGAAACTGTCATGACGTAATCTTTTCCTTATAAACAGATGTAGAAAATGGACCTGGTATGTGGGCCCTTATCCCTTAAGTAAAGGAATTATTTGTTTATTCTTCCTGCCTTGGATTTGGGAAATTAGGATATGAGTACTCCTTGCCATTTCTATAATTAGAGAAGTAATCCCTTGGGAAAACCCATGGATTTCATATTCTGGTTCAATATTTCAATTTGGGTATTTAATACTTAGTAAAAACTGCCATTTGTCATTTGGAAGACTATTCTAAGAAACTTTTTTATTTCACTTGCCCTGTATACCATCATGGTAGATTATGATGCCATTCAAACTTACAGAAAACATGAAATTTCAGATAACATACATGATTTGCGTTACATGAGGACTGAAAGTATCAGTCTCTTGTTTTAACTCTATTTCCCCATGTAGACATTTTTAAGTAATACATTTACATGGCAAGTAGTACATAAAAATAATATGTAATTCCATTGTGGTATTTCTCTAAAACAAGAAGATAACTAATGATATTGAGAGCTTAGACATAAGAATTTGCACTTCAAAGCATAAAGTACATCCCTGTGGTCTGTCACTGCCCATTTGGATTTGAAAACAAGGAAATAGTGGAGAGTATTATAATTCTGCTTTTCTTTACAGCTGTACCATAATTTAATTCTCTCAGAATGGAATAATTTTGGCAGAGAAAATTGCAGGGTAAATATCCTGAAACTATTGGCCTTTAACAAGTTTTCCTGTCTGCATTTTAAAAATCCAATTCAATTTATTTAACAGTGAAGGGACAGTGCAAGGAGTTAAATGTTTACCATGAGAGAACAACACTGGTAATTACTTTGATTTCAGTTCCTTTTGATGTGCATTCAGAGGATGAAGAGGTCAATAATATTATGGCCATGCAAATAGAAAAGGGTTCCTTTTGACCATATTAAAAAAAATAGCAGAGGATTATTAAAGCATTAACCTTGATTTTAATGGCCTTGGTTGAGTGGTGAGATCACAATTTGGATGAGCCTGATTATTTACTAAATACAATACATAAATGCAACGGGTTCTTAACACCCATTGCACTCTGGCATTATCGCATTACTGCCATCCTTTGTTGCCTTGCAGACAGGAATATGAAAGCAATCTGTCATGTAGTGAGACTGGCTCCAGAAGCATTTCTCTGATAAGAAGACCCCCTGCCCTTTGCTAGTGTCTGGTCCAGTAGGCTTAGCCATGCGCTTAATCCCCAGAAAGTGGTTCGATTATTGCTGACCAGCAATGGCAAGATAGTTTTTTTTTTTTCTTCCAAGCTATCAACCTTCCATTAATTCCTTAAGCAGAAATACAGTGCAATCTATATTTCCTTGGCATGTGTCACCCAGATGGTACTGTGCTTATGTTTTCAAATAACCATGTTCCAAAATAACATAGTTTGAATAATAAATTCTACAATTTTTTCCTAAGAAAGAGAAGCATAATTCTCAGAAGCTGCATAAACTTTTACACACGGTGCTGTGGCTTATCCTTTTGTGCAGAATGTATGTGTATATGTCTCATATATTCCTTAAAATGATATTTGCCTCAAGTTGTTTTTCCTTTTATTGTTGTCAGTCATTGTTAACATGTTATGTCTCAAACAGTATTTGGATGCTCTTGGTCAGCAGTACTGAACTTGTCATTTAATATAGCCGGTCTCAAATCCTCTGTGTAGGTCGATGCTGTCAAGCAACCATGACTGTACATTTTGGTATTGATTGGGATTGCTACAGCCAATTCTCCCTAACTCACATTTTTCCTTTCTCTTTCCTCTGCTAAAAATGGAAAGAATTTTGAACATAGGTCTTTTTTAAATGTGTCAAAAGAATTTGGTAAATTCTGACACCTCCTTAAGCACATGTTTAACATGCATATTTACTTGCATTTATCTACATTTACAGATGCTTTAATTTTTATAATACTTTGGGGATTTTGCATTAAAAAATGCTTCTTGTATGCTTTTTTTTAAACCATTAGATTTCCTATTATGACATGCCTGGCCCAGTAAACAGAACAACAGAGCGTCGGCTAGCCATCAATAGTGCCCAGGATACAGTTGTTTGCTGGTGGCCACTGGTCAGTGATGATGCTTGGCCATGGGCCCCCATCTCTTCTGAGAAGGACAGGGCCAATTTGCTGCTCCTGGGTTATGCTCAAGGAAAACTGGAGGTAATTTAAATAAATACATACATTTTATTGAAGAGCAAATGAAATAAGATTATTAATTTTTCCTGTGAAGTAAATACAAATTCTTTTTAAACCTATAATTTTTCCAAATAGTCAAAAGGAATATGAAATGGGATTCTTAAAAGTATTCTATCTAAAAGTTACATAGACAATTTCAGGGCTGGCACAATGATTAGAATAGAACAATGATTAGAGCAAGGCTTCTGGGTTCAATTCCTAGCTCTGCCACTACCTAGTTCTCTGTCCTTGAGCAAGTTACTGAGGTCTGTATGCTGTGGTTTTGTTAATTTAAAAATAGAGTTAAGGAAGATAAAGGAGTCAATACATGCATTTAGAGCAATACCTACATATAAACTGTTCATCGCTGATCACTGTTATGGTTCTTGTTATCCTTATTAGTACTCTCATTCCTGTTTGCTCATGATTTTATGTCAGTCAAAGCTGTTACCAGTCACCTTCTTTGATCTTCAGTCAGTCAATGAACAGTCAAATGCCTATTTTGTGCACAACCCTGTGGTGCCAAACCAAGGCTGGGGCAGAATTTATAAGGAGGGCTCTAGGCAGTGGCCTCAGTCTAGCATCTTGCCTCAGACAGGATCACCAAAGGGTTAATCTAAGAGGCAAGGACAATGTCCTACCCTATTCTTCACATTGGTTCTATTGTCATTAATTATTGTGAACCTCTGGGTATTTCCAGCTTGTACCAGTACTTTGAGTATGAAATTCTGTTTTACTTTTTTTATAACTTAAAAAAAAAGCTTCACCCATTTATTAAAAAGTTTTTGCTTGGGTAAAATAGTATGTTTCTGTATTTTCTCTAAGTCTGTTACCTTCTAGGCTTTAAGAAGTATTTCTCAGAATTAGTATTCTGAGATGTAATGAACAAGTCCAAATTTTCTCTATCACTACCTACCTCTTCTGGTTTTATAAACTTTCAGTCTGTCTTTTAAGGCTGAAAAGCCCTTTTTGATTAATTAATTAATTAATAATTAACCTTTTTCTGGGAACTTTTTCAATTCTGTTGCAATAACTAACACCATTTGTAATGTTTTAGGTGTGGATTTTTTGAGGCTAAGGAAATGCTTTACTATTTACTTCTGTTCATGCCACCATTTTATTGATCTTGGGTTTTGATGCTAATCGAGTAAAATACTTCATTAAAATGACAATGTAATAAAGCTAATTACAATTCTATTAACTGTTCTGTTTGATAATAAAGATAAAAATAATTAAATCAGCATTTAGTTATACATTACACAAATTACCTTTATTTGAAACTAGAGGCCCACTGCATGAATTCATGCACCAGTGGGGTCCCTCAGCCTGGCCTGTGGGATAGGGCCAAAACCGGTCTCCGACATCCCCCAAGGGGGCACAGGCCAGGCCGAGGGACCCCACCGGTGCATGATCGGAGTCAGGGAGGGACACAGGAGGTTGGCTAGCCGGGGAGGGTTCGAAGGAGGGCTCCAGGGCGTGTCCAGCCTGTTTCGCTCAGTCCCAATTGGCCAGACCCCAGCAGCAAGCTTGCCTACTGGTCGGAGCATCTTCCCCCTGGTGGTCAGTGCACGTCATAGCGAGTGGTTGAGCTGCCTTAGCATATCATTAATATATTGTGCTTTGATTGGTTGACCGGCCTACCGGACACTTAGCATATTAGGCTTTTATTATATAAGATGAGTGGATTATATGAAACTAGGATCATTCTAAAAGGGTGTACATATGGTTTAATAACTTCATCTGTTGATGTCATGTAGATCATGGACTTTGGAGTTGGACAGACTTGGATTTGTCTGTTGGTTGGACAGTATATTAATTGTGTGGCCTTTATCAAGTTTAGTCCCTCTGAGCTTCTGCTTGCTGTTAGCTAATTCAGTGTTCTTTGGCCTTAGGTAGATCACCTATTTTCTCTGACTTTTCATTTTCTAATTTTTAAAGCGATGGATTTAAACCACATAGGCCACCTCCAGTTCCCTGACAGCTCTAAAACGTACTCATCTGGATGCTGCAGCATTCATTGATTTAGCCACTGACTGCTGCGAGGCCTTCAGTAGATACTGAAACTAAACTTAGCCTTAGCACTGAAAAGCCCACCCTGACTGGTCCTGACTTGCCTTTTCAGTGTTATACCTTATACAAACCTGTGTTCTAGCCAAATGGTTTACTCACTGCCTCATTATTTCCCCCCTCCTGCCCATACACATTACTGCTGTTTCTACCTGAAAGGCCCTTCCCTTTCTCTTTCTACCTTATTCAGAAACTACTGAGCATGACTGTAGAGTAAGCACTATATTTCATGCCATGAGATATGAATGCAAAACGATCCCTACCTGCAAGGATCTTAGTGTCTACCACTGAGAAACAAATATGAAAACATTAAAATGCACTAAAGTGTTATATGGTGCTGTGGATAGAGTATGTGTAAGCTATAGTAGCAGCCAGCCAATGGGGCATGATTGATTCTATGGAGATAGTAAGGAGGGAATATTAAAGGGGCTTCACAATTTGCTCAAATATGAGATTGATACACAGTTTTACTTTCTTTTACTATTTCTAAGTTTCATATCAAGGTTGTATTAGCCCTATGGAGTGATTTGGCTAGCTTTTTTCTTTATTATTATTTTTTTCCTTCTCTCTGAAACAGTCAGAGGCATTATCTCATACTTGAATGTTTGGTAAAACACACCCATGAAGCTGCCTGGGTGTAGTCTTTCAAGGAAAGTAGATTTTTCATACTGGTTCTACTTTTCAAGGGTTGTTGGTTTTTCAGGAATTCCATATTTTCCTTGTGTTGTCTTCCATAATTTGTATTTCTGGAAACTTATTCATTTTCTGTAAGTATTTGAATAGATTTTAATAAAGTTGTATTTCTGGAAACCCTATCCATTTTATGTAAGTATTTGAATAGATTTTACTAAATGTAATCTGATACTTGCACATGATTTTAAATTATTCACCACTGATTGCATAGTTAATGTCTCCTTTTTCAGTCCTAATATGTTCAGGTATGTAATTCATCTTTTTGGCAAGTTACTGTTGTGTTGGATTTGGCCCTTTCAGTCATTCTCTCAAAATAAAACTGGAAAAAATGGAAAAATTTATTTTCCAGAACCTCCTGTGAACTTCTGTATGCAAAAGGTGAATGTCTTTTGGAAGAAATGTTTAGGGAAATAATTGTTTCTTTTTTTGAGTGTAAAGACATAATCTATGATTTGTAACACTTTTTTTTTTTTTTAGCATATCATGAATTAAAACCACAACCATGTAAAAGTAATGTTCAGGTGTATGTCTTTAAATTTTTTTCACTAGTGATTAATAAATTTCTTGAACTAATATTAGAATAAAGTATAATATATTCTTAAGCCCTAAAATTCAAACAAAACAAGTAATAACCTCATAGAGAAGAAATTTAATCTTTGCATCTATTACACTACAGAATTTTTAAAAAGGCATTTCCCACCTAGGTTCAATCAGAAAAGATAATTAGCTGCTTTTTTTGGTGTGTGTGTGTGGGGGGCGGGGCGGGTGTGCACTGGCAGGATCCTGGAGTAGCTATTCCTTGCCTTGGCAACACATTACCATCACCTGCAGAGCTTTTACAAAGGGGCCCACCCAGACCAGTTACATCAGAATCTCCAAAGGGGAGGAGGCGTCAGTATTCTTTTACAGGTTCCCTAGGTGATTCACATGTGCATCCAAATTGAGAACCGCTGCTTTGCGGCACAGTAAGAAAAAAAGTTAAAGCCATCTTTTTTGCATAACAGACCATGGAAAGGATAAAGCCCACATACTGAACCAAATGAGAGTTTTAGCAGTAGATTCTAAGTAGAAAATTGGCTTACCAAGCAGCTAAAAAAAAAAAGAAAAGAAAACAAAGGAAACAGAACTAAGCTCTCTGTGACTGAATTATCTGTTTGTCAGAGCAGGAACATTTTTTATTTATTTTATGGATGTTAGAAAACTGCTTGTCTAATTTCACACTACAGAGCTTGAAACAACAGTACATATATCTTAATTAGAACTACAAAGCAGAGAGTTATGTATGTAGTCTAGGAAAACAACTTTCTTTTGAAAAATATACAATAAATAGTGTTCAGAAAAAGAAAAATTTTATCAGTAAATTAATTTTACAATAGTTTTTAATAGTGTATGTGTGGATTATCATGTGTAACATGGTAGTATTTTTATTTGAATTTCACATATTCTTTATACTTCTTTTTGGAAAGTTTCTGCCATTACCTTAGAACCATGGTCGGCAAACTGCGGCTCGCGAGCCACATGCGGCTCTTTGGCCCCTTGAGTGTGGCTCTTCCTAAGCCTTAGGAGTACCCTAATTAAGTTAATAACAATGTACCTACCTATATAGTTTCAGTTTAAAAAATTTGGCTCTCAAAAGAAATTTCAATGGTTGTACTGTTGATATTTAGCTCTGTTGACTAATGAGTTTGCCGACCACTGCCTTAGAACTATTTAACATATTCACTGTTAAAAATGAGATGACAGCATAATTTATTCTTCCCTTCCCTTTATATTTGAGCAGGCATTTTAACTTTTCAGCCATGTGGGTTTGGTAATGCTTTCTGAGTATGGTGTTAATTTCAAGATAACTCAAAACGGGTCACCTGAATTTGTTTATTGGAAAGTAATAAAAAACACCTAAGCAGAGCTATTAAACCTAAAAACCTGTTTTAAGGACTAGGGAAATATAATCTTCCAAAGATAACTTTTCCTCCATAAAAGTTAAAAATTGTTTTTGCAGTGATTTAGAGGAACATCTGATGGGAAAGTAAAAATGTGACTTTTAATACAGTATGATTTGATAAAAGAAGCAATTAGAAAGCATTATAAATGCATCCAACTGAAAAGCCAAAGTACTTAAGCATCTTTTCCAAAGAAATGTATGTGCTGCATTAGCTTTCAACCTAATAACAAAGATATTTTTTATTTTAGGGATGATTTTTTAAAATTGCTTTATTATAAAACACATAAAGACAATCACACAAAATAAATGTATATTTTAATAAACTAATACAAAGGAAGCACTCCTGTATCCACACTTAGGTCAAGAAATAGAACTTTGTCCGGCACCCAGAAATCCCATGGCATACTCTGTTGTGATTTCAACTTATTCCCAGTCCCCAGAAGTAACTTCTATCATGATTTTTAATCACTTTCTGGTAAAACCTAATAGTTTTTATTACCTAAATATGCACCCCCCCAAAATGTAGTTTAATATTATCTACTTAAAACAAATGTGTCACTTTAATGTATCTCTTAAATCTCTTTTAATCTACAAATTCTCCCTCCAATCCTTTCTTTCCCTTAAAATTTACCTGTCAAAACTGCAGTGTGCTACCTCTGGATTTTATTGCTTACATACTCATGGTGTGATTCAACATGTTTCTCTTAGTGTTTTTTTTAGTGATTGCTCTTCTGTAAAAAAAAATGTTTTTATTGATTTTTAGAGAGAGAGAGAGAGAGAGAGAGAGAGGAAGGGAGAGGAATAGAGAAATAGAAACATTGATTCTAGAAAAACATCATTGATGGGCTGCCTCATGCACACCCCCTATTAGGAATTGAGCCAGCAACCTTGGCATGTGCCCTGACTGAGAATCAAACTGGTGATCTCTTGAGTCCTGGGTTGACGTTCAACCACTGAGCCATACCGGCCAGGATCTTTCTCTGTCTTAAAAATTCTGCAAGTTAATGGTTTTGGCAATACTATGGGATGGTGTTTTCTTTTATCAGAAGGCACATAATGGCAGGCTCTCTCTTTTTATGTGATGTTAGTATCAGTGGATGCTCAATGCCTAGATCCCTCAAGTCATTAGGGTTGCACAATGGTGATATCCTAATTTTATTATTTTTTTTCAGTTACTAATTGTGATACTTTTATGAAAAGACAGTTCCACTAATCTCCTATTTGTTTTCCCATTGTTTGAATTCCTATAATCAGGATAAGTGTCTATTTTCTTTACTAGTTTTCAAGATAATGAATTGGTTCCCTATCATTCCCTGAAGGGAACCAATTAGGTATCTTTTTAAATACCATTATGAATTCATGGATTTAAACATAGTTGACTTAATAGTTTTTCATAAATTGTAATTGCTATCTTTTTAGAAGCTCAGATTGTTTTATCTTTGGCCAGTGGAAATCTCCTCAAAATAGCTCCTCTTTTTGTCCTGACTTTAGTGGTCTTGGGTAGCTTCCCTGTTATCTGGTATGATAATGTTCCATGCTCATCTTGTACATTTCCTGCCCCAGACCTGAAAATAAACATTTCTTCAAAAAGCTCTAGTTTCTTTTTTTAAAATTTTCTTTTTCAATTACAGTTTATATTCACTATTATTTTGTATTGGTTTCAGGTGTAGAGCATAGTGGTTAGACTTTATAAAGTGGCCCCTTCAATATTTTAAGTACCCACCTGGCACCATATACAATTATTATAATACTAGAGGCCCGGTGCGCAAAAATTTGTGCACTCGGGGGGGTCCCTCAGCCTGTCCTGTGCCTTCTCTCGCAGTCTGGGACCCCTCTGGAGATGACCACCTGCTGGCTTAGGCCCGCTCCCCAGGGGATTGGGCCTAAGATGGCAATCAGACATCCCTCTGGCAGCCCGGCAGCCCTCAGGGGATGTCCACTTGCCAGCGGGGAGCAGGCCTAAGCTGCAGTTGGACATC
>NW_005371410.1:4204520-4214243 GCF_000412655.1 Myotis brandtii
GGGGTGCCTGGCCAGCCTGGGTGAGGGGCTGAGGGCCGTTTTCAGACTGGCCATACCCCTTTCAGGGTGGGGGTCCCCGCTGGGGTGCCTGGCCAGCCTGGGTGAGGGGCTGATGGCTTTTTGCAGGCTGGCCAAGCCCCCAGCGGGGACCCTCACCCCATGAGGGTGTGGCCATCCTGGGTGAGGGGCTGATGACTGTTTGCAAGCTGGCCACGGCCCCCAGCCACCCAAGCTCCCAGTGGAGGCTGGCTGGAAGCAGGTATCTGGTATTTATTTATCTTCTATAATTGAAACTTTGTTGCCTTGAGTGGAGCTCAGAGCTGGCCAGGGCAGGCGGGAAGCTTGGCTTCCTCCATCGCCGGGGCAGCCAAGCCTCCTGCTTGCTCCAGCTCCGTGGCTGCCAGCCGCCATCTTGGTTGGGTTAATTTGCATATAACCACTCTGACTGGCTGGTGGGCATGGCTTGGGCGTAGTGGAGGTATGGTCAATTTGCATGTTTCTCTTTTATTAGATTAGATTATTGAATATATTCCCTATACTGTACTTTACATCCCCAAGACTATTTTGTGACTACCAGTTTGTACTTCTTAATCCCTTCACCTTTTTTACCCAGCCCTCCCAAACCCTGTCCCCTTGACAGCCATCAGTCTGTTCTTTGTATCTCTGAGTCTGTTGCTATTTTGTTTGTTCACTTGTTTCGCTCTTAGATTTCACATTTAAGTGAAATCATAAGGTATTTGTCTTTCTATGACTGACTTATTTCACTTAGCATAATATCCTCTAGGTCCATCCATGCTGTCACAGATGTTAAGATTTTTTCTTTTTTATGGCCGAGTAATACTCCATATATATAATATATCTCACAGCTTTTTTTATCCACTTGTCTATTGATGAGAATTTGAGTTGCTTCCATATCTGTGCTATTGCAAATAATGCTGCAATGAACACAGGGGTGTATAAATTCTTTCTAATTAGTATTTGGGGTTTCTCTGGATATATATCACTGGGTCATGAGGCTATTTTTAATTTTTTTTAGCAACCTCCATACTATTTTCCATAGTGGCTGAAACCAGTCTACATAAGTCCAGCTGTTATCTATACTAATGACCAACTGGTTATAAATCAGAGGTTTCCAAGACCCCCTCCTTGGATTCCATTATTTGCTAAAGCAGCTCACAGAACTCAGAGAAACATTTTACTTATGAGCATCACCAGTTTACTATAAAAAGATATAACTTAAGAATAGTGAGATGGAAGAGATGCATAGGGCAAGGATTAGGGAAAGGGCCTGGAGCTTTCATATCCTCTACAGGTCCTTTTGGATTTTTATGGAGGCTTCATTACATAGGCATGATTGATTAGCTATTGATCCACTCTCCAGTTCCTCTCCCTCCCTGGATACCAGGGCATAGGACTTAAAGTTCTAACCCTCTAATCACAAGGTTGGCTCCATTGCATCCAGCCCCATCCTTAGATGCTTTCTAAAAGTTAACATAATAAAATACATCTTTATCACTCTCAACACAGGAAAATCCCAGGGTTTTGAGAGTTGTGAGTCAAGAACTGTGGACAAAGGTTGAAGATATATGAAAAATATATTTTGGTCATCTGAATGACCAAATAAATACATATGTATTTCTTATACATCACAATATTACATTCCCCCTTTAATGTATTTCTTCTGGTAACATTACAGAGCCTAGTGGAGAGAGTCTCACAAACATCTGGGATTGAGCAAACCTGGGTCCTTCCCCATGGACCTTGAGCCTAAATTGTTCTGTGCCAATGTTATCGGAGAAATCGGGGTGTCCTCTTCATCACTGGGTGCTGGAGGTGGGGTCCTTATGCTATCTTGAGAAAAATAACGTTCTGAGACTCTCATGGGAGGATGATTGACTTTTATTTGCATGGAATTACATCCCTGGGTTTCCCAAGTCCCATTCCAGTCATAGAACAAGTGTAGCTGGGGTTTCAGTAAAGCTAGAAGCAAAGTCAGAGTCCAGAGTTTCCGTTCCATGTTGCAGCCTGGTAGTTCAGCATCAGGCTAGTTGCAGTCCATTAGTCCATCGTATGTGGGGGTCCACTTGGCCGTGGGCACCCCGAGCAATAAGAGTCCTAAAAGCATAAGAGGAACCAAAAGAACCAAGAGCACGAGTTCCTTTGTTCAGGAGATTAAATCTCCCAAATTGCTCGCCCTTGCAGTGGCCAAGCCCATTCGGGCCAATGATCTGTTCCCAGGTGTGACTGACAAGCAAGTACCTTCCCAACATCACCCCAACTTTACTGGGCATGTAACTATTCTCCAACCGGCCAGGCCCCCCACCCCCAAATTTTGGGGGAATAGACCGCTGGCTCCCTGGGGAATATAAAGCTTAGCTTCGGGTAAAGCTGCCTAAATGACATGTCTATAATTTTTGGCCTTCCCTTTGTTCCTTTCTTGTTATTAATAACTAGGTTAATTATAATGGTATCTCCAAGACTGCCATCTAGCTGGGCTCCTCCTCTTTGTCTGTCTGTATACATACTGGCCATACTCAAAGTCACCTGGCTTCTCAGTTTTCTGCCCTGAGGCTTCCTTTACAAAACTTTAAGCCTCGGGAAGTATATTTTAACCAGCATTATAGTTTCCCTTTTTTTAAATTCATAGTTTTAAAAAGTTTATTATACACCTACTACCAGCATAGCTTTGGGCTAGCCGCTACACGGACACACAAAAAAGTGTAAAATAGATTTAAGCTTACGGTGAAAATGAGGACATATGACCAAACATTAGAAGTAAATTAAAAGCCGAATGTCACCAGAGAGTCATTGGCCAAGCTGGAGTGGGGAAGGGAGTATGGAGGTGAGATCCAAGGAAGGAAGGATGCCGCCTAGTTGGAAGGAATCCAGAAACTGGGATAGCCTCTGGTTTTGTTCTAAAAGGGTGAGTGTATTTGAAGGGAAAAACTGAGGCACTGGGTGAAGAGTGTGAATTTAAGGCAAAGGACACAAGTAAAGTTGTTAATAGATAGACCGAAGCATAGTAAAAATTTTAAGAGCTATTTGAACAAAAATCTATTCTAACCAGACATCGCCTGACTCAAAGTGGCTAGAAGCACTCCACAGACAGAAGCCAAGGGAAAGATTTATATAGAGAATAATGGAGAAGCAAAGAAAGGAAATTACTTGACTGGCTATAGCCTAAAGCCTGATTGGTTGTCCTTCGAGGTTTGGTTTTTAACTTTGAGGCATCTACAAGCTTAGATTTTGGTTTGCTTATTATGTAGGCCAGCATGGCATTGGAGCCACATCAGTCTTAGGGCCTCCTTGTTTAATTAATTTCACAAGTTACAGCGCTGGGAAAATGCAGGGCATGTTTTAGTTTGAACTCAGAGTAGAGTAAGGAGGGGAAGCTGTGGGAGTTAACACTAGAATTTGCAAGTCAGATCCTGCCCCTCCTCTGCTTATGACTTCTCATCTCATTTAGAGAAAAGCCACAGTCCCTACAAAGTAGCCTACAAGCTGCTACAGCATCTGTTTCCCTCCCCCAGTTTCACCACTTTCTTCCTTGCTCCTTCTCTAGCAGGTCAGTCTTCTGCGGTTCCTTTATCAGGCCAAGAGCCCCACCTCAAGGTGTTTGTTTCCTTTCTGCCCAGGGCTCTCTCCTCCCAAATGGCTGCATGGCTTCCCTTTCGCTGTCCTGACTTCTCTATGTAAACTCCCCTCCCCATTCCTGCTGCTCCTCATTCTGCTTACTTTGCTTTACTCTTCTTCTTAGTACTTAGGAAGTGGGTATATAGGTTTACTAACATCCTATGGATATTTGCTTGTGAATCGTTGCCTGTTTTCAGCCACTGGAGTGTATATTCTCTGAGGTGAGGACTTACTGCTGCATCCCCAGGACCAGTGCCTGACACATATGTCATACCCAAATATTTATTAGAAAAAAACACACAAAACAACACAAAAAACCAACAAGGACAGAGTGTGAGGAAGGGAAGGAGTTTAGATATAGGTCCTACAGGCTTTTGCATTCTAGGAAGAGGAATAAAATTTTAATTCCTTAGTGGGTGGGTAGCCAAGGCAAAGTTTGAATGGGGGAGTAAGAGCAAAAAAAAACCAAAACATTTAGTTTAGGAAGATTCATTTGTGATGATGTTTAGGATGGATTTTTAAAGGAAAAATTCACATGATAGAAAGAAAGAAAGAAAAGGGAGGGGAGGGGCGGGGAGAAAAGGGGGAGGGGAAGGGGAAAGGGAAAAAAAGAAAAAAAAAGAAAAGAGAGGGAGAGAGGGAGGAAGAAAGGAAGGAAGGGAGGGAGGGAGGAAAAGAAAGCCCGGACAGTGTGGGTCAGTGGTTGAGCATCGACTTATGAACCAGAAGGACGCCTTTCATTCCTGGTCAGGGCACATGCCTGGGTTGCAGGCTCAACCCCCAGTAGGTGCCATGCAGGAGGCAACCAATTGATGGTTTTCTCTCATCATTGGTTTTTCTATCTACCTCTCCCTCTCCCTCTCTGAAAACAATAATAAAAAAAATTTTTTTAAAGAAAATTAACATCAACTCCCCCCCCCCCCCCCCCCCCCTTCGCACTATGTAACTCTTTAAAACAGACAAACCAGCCCTAACTGGTTTTGCTCAGTGGATGAGCGTGGGCCTGCGGACTGATGGGTCCCAGGTTCGATTCCGGTTAAGGGCATTTCCTTGGTTGTGGGCACATCCTTAGTAGGGGGTGTGCAGGAGACAGCTGATCAATGTTTCTAACTCTCTATCCCTCTCTCTTCCTCTCTGTAAAAAAATCAATAAAATATATTAAAAAAACAACAAACAAAGAAACCTTTTTATTTTGAAATCATTATTCTCGAGAAATGGCTAAAATAATTGCTTAAATTGCTAAAAGCAAATTCCCTTCTTATACTTTCCCCCCAATGATAGTATTGGGGTAAATACTATATACATTACCACAGTACACTGTCAAATCCAGGAAAATGACCTTGGCACAATACTATTAACTCAGATACAGGTCTTAGTTGGATTTCACCAGATTTTACATGCACTTTTGTGTATGTGTGTGTGTGCATGGGTGTGTGTTTATAGTTTTATGAAATGTTATTATGTGTACAGGTGTGCTTTTCTAATAATTCTGCATCTGATTTTGAAGATTTTGATAGTCTTAGTATATATTTAAACCCACTTTAATGCTACTCTGCAGGTTCTTGTTCTCCCACATTTCCATATGAATAAACTGAATGGCCTGTTGTTTTTTGCTTTTATTCCTCTGCCTAGGTATTTCTTGTAGCCTTTCTGTTCTATACCAAAGATGCTTTTAAAATTTTACTTAACAAGTATTGACAATTCATATTACTTACTAGGTCTTAATTTTTTTTTATTTTAAAACTAATACATTACATTATTATTTTTCCTGTTGGTCATTTGTCTACTTAACCATTCGTATCTTGTCTGATAGTAAACTATTTCTACAAGACTCTTAATAGGGTTCTAAAGTTTTTTTTCCCTTTGCCTACTCTGTACTACTAGTTAGAAATATATTTCTAGTAAATAATTTACCAGTAATTTCAGAATTGGGAAGGATAGTGGGTGGGAAAGAGATGCACTTAATTCTTTCAAGTTGTAGTGTCAACAATAAAAATAGAAGATTAAAGAAAAGGAGAACAAATGAAACTAAAAACAAAACACCCCAAAATCAAACTTTTAGCGGTTTTAGATATTCTGCTAACTGTATTATTTTACTAAAAGCCCACCTTCCTTGTTTTTCTATACTGTGGGACATATTTGTCTTTTAGTTAATTAGATTTTCTAAAACAACATGGTCAAGTTAAATCTTACAGTTTAATTTCTGCAGCTGTGCTCTGTATGTGCCATATATATGTTTACATACATGTTCTATGTGATTACACATACTTATATATTTCTAATGTTTAAGGTGATAATTGATGATCTTCAGTAGGGTGCTAGATTAATATAAGGCCTATGTGTGGTAGCTGAAGAAAACCCAAGTTCTGTGTGAACATACTTGATACATCTCTTACAGATTCTGAGTTCTGTCCGCACGGAATGGGATCCACTGGATGTTCGTTTTAGCACCAAACAGACTTACCAGGTGTTGACAGTGGAGCGCTCCATCAGTGCAGACAAAGAGCCCATGGCTGACAGCTGCATCTATGAGTGTGTTCGGAACAAAATCCAGTGTGTGTCGGTCACCAGAATACCACTAAGATCCAAGGCCATTAGCTGCTGCAGGAATGCTACTGAAGACAAACTGATTCTGGGCTGTGAAGATTCCTCCATAATTCTTTATGAAACTCACCGTAGAGTGACTCTCTTAGCCCAGGCTGAACTTTTGCCTTCATTAATAAGCTGCCACCCAAGTGGCACCATTCTGCTAGTTGGCAGCATCCAAGGAGAGCTGCAAATTTTTGATATGGCTCTCTCCCCTATTAACATCCAGCTCTTGGCTGAAGACCGCTCACCCAGGGAGACTCTGCAGTTCAATACATTTTTCAGTGTTCCCAGCAGTCTTGTTGAAATGCAGTGGGTAGCTCCACAGGCTGCTTCTCAGAAGCCCGAAAGTGGGGACATCTGTGATCTCCTCTTCCTCAGGTTCAACAGAGGCCCTTTGGGTGTTCTTTTGTTTAAACTTGGTAAGTAAAGGAAGTTGGTGAGTAAGTAAATTAAAGTGTTTATGATGGTGAGATTATAATTAAGACAACAAAACTATTCTTGGAATGTATTTTCTACTTGTCATCCCATAAATATGCTTGCCTTTCATACATTTCATAGAGTTTCCTTAACGCTTTGTGGATGAGTTTCTAAATGTCAGGAAACATTCTTTAATATCATTAGATAATGATATTGAAGAATTTGGAAATTACACTAAGTATTCAGTGTAATGAATAAAAAGCCTGAAATTTCACATTTGACACTTTCCAAAATAAACTGTCTACCAAAAAAATCTTTAAGAAATAGGTATGTGATTATTTTGTTTAGCATTTTAAAATTTTCATTGATTGATTTTGGAGAGGAAGAGAGAGAGACATTGACATTGATTTGGGGTTCCACTTATTGATGCATTCATTGATTGTTTCTTATATGTGCTCTGACCTGGGACTGAACCTGCAACCTTGGTGTATCACGACAATGTTCTAACTGAGCTACCCAGCGAATATTTTAAAAGCACTTAATATGTCCATTAAAAAATTCTTTGTAGGACTGTAATACTTTATTTTTAAAAATCATTTTAGGTTATAGGTATCCATTGCTTACCAGATTGGAATTGTGTAAAATAAGTGTTTTGAAAAAAAGGAAAGCAAATGTTTAACTAGCTTTTGGTAAAGATATTTGCGTAACTTTTTTGTTACCCTTTTAGCTAAAAAATTCAAAAGGATTTTATCAATATTATGAAATTTCTGTATTCATACAGTCCATTTCAATCAGGAAACGTTAAAACAAAATTTTATTATCCTCCTATATAATAAAAGGGTAATATGCAAACCGACTGAATGGTGGAATGACTGGTCGCTCTGACATGCACTGACCACCAGGGGACAGATGCTCAACGCAGGAGCTGCCCCCTGGTGGTCAGTGCGCTCTCACAGGGGGAGGAGCGCCGCTCAGCCAGAAGCCGGGCTGACGGCTGGTGAGCACAGCGGCCCGCCTCTGTGGCAGCGCTAAGGATGTCAGTGGGACATCCATCCCCCCAGGGCTCCCTGACTGCAAAAGGGCGCAGACTGGGCTGAAGGGCCACCCCCTCTCGCCCCCACAGTGTATGAATGTTGTGCACCGGGCCTCTAGTTGCTTTATATTTGCCTTTTGTGGTTTTCCATTTCTAGCTTTCTCCTGGAATATCTGATATTCTTTAGGTAGTTTTGTATAATTTAAAATTCTTAAAAGACCTTTGCTTAGGTTTGAAAAAATAGACTTTAATTAATGCACATTATTGCTACTTGAAAACTTAAAAAAGTAAATACATTTTAAACCCCTGACAGGATTTGGCTCTGTGGTATAAAACTAAGTTTTTAAAGACATCATAATAATGTTTCTTAAGTAGCTCTCAGTTTACTTTGTTTTTGTATGGATCTATTTGCCTCTGAAGTTGAACACATGAAATAAGTCTAGTGAAAATGACTTGATTAACCTGAAAGATATGGATATAATGTGAGGGCTATGTTTTTCTTCTCTCACATAATAAAAATGCAACTGGATCTATTCATAATGTTAATATTGTCCAAGAAAAAATGTTTGGAATTTCACTTATTATGAGATAATCCAGTTCGACTTTGCCCCACTGCATTTTTAACAGTTGTATGTCTCCATATACAACACTCATTAAAGTAGATGTTAGATGTTTTGCATGTCTGTTAAAACACACACACACACACACACACACACACACACACACACTATAAATTACCCAGTTACCTGTCAAACAGAAGGCTGTCTGCCCACATATACCTAGCTCTTCTTCAGCCCTCCCTTGTGGGCCTACTAACAACAGCTTTGCAAAAAGCACAGCTTTCTCTTCCTATCTCTAGCACATTTGCCTTCTTACTAAAGTAAACAGGCTCTCAGTGTAGGGATTTAGAGGGCTCCCTGCTAATTGCCAGCTTGTAAACTTAATTGGACTGTCTCCCTGGGCACTGTTCCTAAATCAATTAGGCAATGAGTTGGCTGTCACCTCTTTTTCCCAAGAAGGTCTCTTGGAAGAGAGTTATCCAATAGAAGTCAAGCATTCGAATGAAAAGGTGATAACTTCTGCAACTGACATTTATCATTTATATTTTATTTTCAATATGACTGTTACATTTTATAGAATGGGGAAAATTTACAGTCTTTAAAGGATCTAATATGGAGCTTCCCAGGATTTAAAAAATGTGTTATAAGATTAATGTTTTATTACAGATTACTTTTTTCCCTAGGAAGAGTAGATTCCTTGAAACAGTAGATTCCAACTAGCAGATTTTTAAAAAGAAAACTCTGTTTAAATGACAGATTTTTCTTAGGCTCTGCTACTAAATACATCCAAAAATTTTAATATACTTCTTGAATTAACACAGTGCTGATTCTGGGCATCCATGTGGAATTTTCATGTATAATTCAAGTTACTGCATATATAAACAGGTATTTACATGTGCAGTTTCCCTACTGGGGAGCATTTATGAGTTTTTTTCATGTGCTTGTTATGCAAGCCTTTGGAAAATTTGACATGAAAGGTGTAGCTTACAATTTAAGAAGCTGAGAGAGATCATAGTTTAAAATAGAATGCTGTCACTTGTAAACGTGGCCCTGCCTGGTGCCAGCATCCTAAGACTCTTGGAGTTTGACACTTAGAATAGGTAAGCTAGTGTTGAAGGAAAACTGTTTCAAGGCTAACATTTCCATTCTAAATCCTTATAATCATCAATCAGATCATTGGGGATTTACTAGTAAAGGCCATCATGACTGTTATTAGAAGAATTCAAAGAACATGTCTTTTTCAAGAGGGAGCTAGAAGAGTCATCTTCCACAGAGAAGCCAAGAAGTGTACTATTTTATACAAGGCAATATCTACACTAATAAAAGAGAAACATGGTAATTAGCATACGACCGCTACCCTTTTCATTGGCTAATCAGTGAGTATATGCAAATTAACTGTCAGCCAAGATGGCAGCCGGCAGCAAGGCAGCTGGAAGCGAACATGAGGCTTGCTTGCTGCAGTGAAGGAGGACTCCAACGTTCCCCGCCTGC
>NW_005371410.1:4215197-4215484 GCF_000412655.1 Myotis brandtii
GCAACCTCCCCATCGACCCTGCCTTGAATGTGACAGGGGGCGGTGCCCCAACCCCCCAATCGGCCCTACCCTGAGCGTGACTGAGGGTGGCATCGCAACCTCCCGATCCGCCCTGCTCTGTGCATGACGGGGCGGCGCCCCAACTCCCCAATCAGCCCTGCTCTGAGCCCGACCAGGGGCTGCACCTAGGGATTGGGCCTGCCCTCTGCCACCCAGGAGCAGGCCTAAGCCAGCAGGTCGTTATCTCCCGAGGGGTCCCAGACTGCGAGAGGGCACAGGCCGGGCTG
>NW_005371410.1:4215523-4218853 GCF_000412655.1 Myotis brandtii
ACAGGCCGGCCGGGGGGACCCCCCCCCACCCCCCCGAGTGCACCAAATTTTTGGCACCAGGCCTCTAGTATAATTAGAATTTCTTTACCTGACAGTCAGTCACTATCCCGTATTTCCACATATATAGACTAGGATTAATTTTTTTAAAAGGGGTCCCTAATTATACTACTGAGATATATTAAAGCTTTTCCATTCTTATCAGTGCCTTTTCCAACCTTCACTGCTCTCTTTAAACTCACAGAGAATTTCACATTTTAATTGGCTCTTCATCAAGCTTATCTGCTCCTCGCCACCCACCCAACTAACCAATCACTTATGTACATTTACATAAATCTTACCTTCTCAATTCAGTGAAACAGGAGTCCTTCCTCTCCTAGACTAGTTCCACCACTACTTCCACTCTGGATCCCACAACTTTCCCTTTGACATCTATACTTTGTGACCCTCCCCAGGTCCCCACAAATCTGGCTACATCAGCAGATACAGGCCAAATCATACCATGAAACAAACACATCGCTTTCTTAAAATTGTTTCTCCTCTGTTAATCAAATAAATGTTCACCTTCCTCTCATTGTCAACTCATTGAAATATTAGTGAACACTGACTTTCTCTGCTTTTTCACTTCCTATTCACTGTTCACAGCACCAAATTCTGGCTCTGTCCTTCATATTCTCCTAGAATTGTGCTAATGGCACAGCTCTGCTCTTAGTAATCTTTCCTAATTCTTCCATTGCTGCCCTTCTGAGTCTCCCCTCCTCTTGATTTTTTTGGCACGCACGATATGTGTATATAAAGGTTTTTAAACTATGGATTCAAATTCAGATAATAAAGGGTCATTCATGTGATTCTTTTTTTTTATCATGTGATTCTTGAATGAGCTTTGATAGTTTAGGTCTTTCAAGGAACCCATTTCTTTAAGTTATATTTATTTGCATAAAGTTAGATTATTCACTTATTTTTAATGTTTGTAGTTCTGTAGTGATTGTTGTCAATATTGGTAGGTTATGTCTTCTCTCTCTTTTTTCTCAATTTAGACAGATGTTGGTCAATTTTACTTATGGTTTCAAAGAACCAGCTTTGATTTTTTTTCATTTCATATCATCACACAATTACATTTTCTCATTTTCTAACCTGCAAACAGATACCCTAAGTGGAAATATTTTTTAAAAATAATCAAATTAGGTACATCCAAAGTGCAACAATTACACATATGGCCCTAACTGGTTTGGCTCAGTGGATAGAGCACTGGCCTGAAGACTGAAAGGTCCCAGGTTCGATTCCAGTCAAGGGCATGTACCTTGGTTGCAGGCACATCCCCAGTAGGAGGTGTGCAGGAGGCAGCTGATCAATGTTTCTCTCTCATTGATGTTTCTAACTCTCTATCCCTCTCTCTCCTCTCTGTAAAAAATCAATAAAATATATTTTTTTAAAAACAATCACACATAGGACAATTAATTCACAAAGTGTAATTTACCAGAATGTATCCTAAGAATTTAGGAACAGCCAGTGAGGAAAAATCTGACCATATTTATCAATCAACTATTTATACATCCAAAGAAAAACCTATATAAACTCCCAAACCAAAACTTTGAAAGTTTTTGCTAAATCCCCATTGGTTGAAGGAGAGAGAGTGAGGATTCAAACCTAGCCAGCCTTGACAGTCTTAATGCCAAATGCTGGGCTGGTGCCCCAGTCTGCAACTGAATAGCAAGCATCTCAGTTTTTGTCAAACACCTGGGTATCCAGCTCTTGTGCCATTATGCACATAGAAAGGCTAAGTGTTCGTTAATTAAAAAACAAGCAGTCATTAACTATCCACACTATTCCTCCCCAGCTTACCAGCCCCAATATGCAACCTGTGTCACATAGAGACAGGCTGTATTGCATATGCATATAGTATGTATGTAAATATGTACATATATGTACATGTACATATACACACAGTAGTAGGTACAAATGGCAACAGTTCCTACAAAAATTCATTTTCAGTTGAGACTATGGCTCCTATACCTTGGGATGGTTTTAGACTTCAAAACTGAAAAATACTGCTAAAATCTCATTTCCTTAAGTCAAATTTTGATTGCTTATTCAGTTTAGCTTCTCAGTCTACTCATGGCCATAAGGTAAATTTTTATATTAAAAAAAGAAAAGAGCCAACTGAGTGCAGTTCTTCTGTCCAGTCTAGCCAGGCTATTTTGTAGAAGTTGTTCCTAGCTCGACTAGAAAATCTGTGGCACCTTCCAGTGGTTCAAAGAACCAGTTTTTTAGTTCATTGATTTTTCTTTAGTGTTTATTTTCTTATTTTTATTATTTCTTTCTGCTCACTTTAGGTCTAATGTATTCCTCATTTCCTAGGCTCTTAACATGGAAGCTTGAATTATTGAATTTAGACCTTTCTTCTTTTCTAATTAGAAAAAGTTAGCTGGATGTTAATTCTACAAATCCATGAACACAGTATGTTCTTCCATCTGTTTATGTCTTCCTCTATCTCTTTTTTCAGTGTCCTGTAGTACTCAGAAAACTACTTAGTTTAGTTTTCTACCTAAGTCTTTTACCTACTTAGTTAAGTTTATTCCTAGGTATCTTAATTTTTTTGGTGTGAAGGTAAATGGGATTGTTTTTTTAATCTCTCTTTCTGTAAGTTCACTATTGGTGTATAAAAATGCCACAGATTTCTTGGTGTTAATTTTGTATCCTGCTACATTGCCAAATTCATTTATTAAGTCTAATAATTTTTTATGGAATCTTTAGGGTTTTCTATGTACAGTATCATGTCACCTGTGAATAATGACAGTTTTACGTCTTCCTTTCCAATTTGGATACCTTTTATTTCTTCTTCTTGTCTAATTGCTATGGCTAGCACTTCCAGTACTATGTCTAACAGCAGTAGTAAAAGTGGGCATCCCTGTCTCGTTCCTGTTCTTAGGCGAAATGGTTTTAGTTTTTGCCCACTGAGTGTGATGTTGGCTGTAGGGTTGTCATAAAAGGCTTTTATTTTGTAGAGGTATGATCCCTCTATTCCCATTTTGCTTAGGGTTTTTATCAAGAAAGGGTGTTGGGTTTTGTCAAATGCTTTTTCTGCATCAATTGATATGACTATGTGATTTTTATCTCTCAATTTGTTTATATGATGTATCACGTTTACTGATGTGCCGATATTGTACCATCCTTGCATCCTGGGATAAATCCTACTTGGTCATGGTGTATGATCTTTCTAATGTAATCCTGGATCTGATTTGCTAGAATTTTCTTGAGGATTTTGGCATCTGTGTTCATGAGGGATATTGGCCTGTAATTCTCTTTCATTGTGTTGTCTTTATCTTATTTTAG
>NW_005371410.1:4219107-4219463 GCF_000412655.1 Myotis brandtii
AATTCCCTCCAGTTATAGGCCTATTGAGATTTTTAGATTCTTCTTGATTGAGTTTTGGAAGGTTGTATTTTTCTAGGAATATGTCTATTTCCTCTATGTTGTCTAGTTTGTTGAAATAGAGTTGTTCATAGTAATTTTTAACAATCTTTTGTATTTTTGTGTGGTCTGTTGTTACTACCCAAAGCAATCTATAGATTCAATGCAATCCCCATTAAAATACCAACGGCATATTTCACAGACCTAGAACTCTCCAAAAATTCATCTAGAATAAAAAAAGACCCCAAATAGCTGCAGCAATCCTGAGAAAGAAGAACAAAGTAGGAGGGATCTCAATACCAGATATCAAGCTGTATTAC
>NW_005371410.1:4220517-4253837 GCF_000412655.1 Myotis brandtii
CTCTCTCATCGATGTTTCTGGCTCTCTATCCCTCTCCCTTCCTCTCTGTAAAAAAATCAATAAAATATATTTTTTAAAAAAAACAAAACTAAAAATGGAACTCCCATTTGACCCAGTGATTCCTCTTCTAGGAATATATCCCAAGAAACTATAAACACCAGTTAGAAAGGATATATGCACCCCTATGTTCACAGCAGCACATTTTACCATAGCTAAGTTTTGGAAACCGCCTAAGTGCCCATCAGCAGATGAGTGGATTAAAAAACTGTGGTACATCTACACAATGGAATACTACGCTGCTGTAAAAAAGAAGGAATCCTTACCATTTGCAACAGCATGGATGGAACTAGAGAGCATTGTGCTAAGTGAAATAAGACAGAGAAAGATAAATATCACTCATTTGTGGAATATAGAGAACAACATAGACTGATGAACAAAAACAGATCCAGAGACAGAGAAGCATCGATCAGACCGTCAAAACTCAGGGGGAAGATAGGGGAGGGTGGGGTAAGGGGGAGAGATCAACAAAAGGACATGTATGCATGCATATAAGCCTAGCCAATGGACATAGACACCAGCGGGGTGAGGACATGAGTGGGGGGTGGTAGGGGTCAATGGGGAGGATAAGGACACATATGTAATACCTTAATAAAGAAAACAAAATTTAAAAAATCAAGAAAAAGTTAGCTAGAAATTGTCCTCTTAAGTACTGCTATAGCCATACCTTACAAATGTTGATGTTATTTTAAAATTTTTATTCATTTTAAAATATTTTCTAATTCACTTTGTAATTTCTTCTTTCTTATTTAGAAGAATGTTGATTAATTTCTAAATATTTGGAGATTTTCAGCTTGTATTGATACCTAATTTAATTCTGGTGTGGTCAGAGAACATACTCTGTATGATTTCAAAACATTTAAATTTATGTTTTATCACCCAGTATATACTGCTGTTATTGTGTGAAATGTTTTATAAATGTCAATTGGGTCAAATTTAAGAATTGTGTTTTTCAGTATTTTTCTATTTGTACTGACTTTCTGCTTTTATGTTCTCTTAATTAGTGAAAGAGAAGTACTGAAATCTCCAACTATAATTGTAGAATTCACTTTTTCTCCTGTTCTATCAGTTTTTGCTTTATTATTTCAGAGCTCTATTGTTAGGTTCATTTAAGATTATGTTTCTTCATGAACTTTCAATTCTTTATTATAAGATACAGAATTTTAAGCTAATTCATTTCCATCTCTCAACATTTTAAAAATGTCTTGCTGTTGTCTTCTGGCTTGCATCGTTTCAGAAACAAAGTTTGCAATTATTCATATCTTTGTCTCTCTATACATCATTTGTCCCTTTTTTGGTTTCTTTTTAAGATTTTTCCTTTATCGCCTTTTGCATAATTTGATTATGATATTATATACTAGCTTTTCTTCTCAAAAATCAGTTATTTCTCTTGCTAGACATATAAGGTACAGATAGAGTCAAAGGGTTTGAATATTTTCAGTTTCCTGCAAAGTTCCTACACATTAATATCTACTGCCAAGGAGCCACTCTGATTTATGAGGACTTGAGTGCTTGACTGCAGGCTCACAAAGGCTTTGGACAGTAGCATTCATTGATTTTACCAACATAAAAAGAATAGCAAAGTTTTGTTGCTTAGTATAGCCAGGGCAATTCCCCAGATTTCCTGTCAAGTTGAGTCCTGTTAGATATAGCACAGGTTTTCTTTTTGATGTGACTTGAAGTTAATACGGAGAATTTTGGCATTTTTCTCATGAACTAATAGGTTTTTAAAATCCTGAAACCTATAACCTTTGCAATTAAATGATGATTATAATGAAAAAAATTGCTGCAATATTTTATATAATTTACAGCTTACGAATAATTTCACATATTTTCTCATTTAGCTTCATGATGATTTGTACTGAGAAGTTTTTGTGGACTCACTCAACTTCATAAACATTGGCTGAATAAAAAAAGATTTTACTGCTAACCATTTTTTAAAGATTTTAAAAATAATAACCTGCTTAAGAGCCCTAGTATTTATTGTCATTTACACAGAAGTTGTTAGTTTTAAATGAAATAAGCCATATTTAAAAGATGATAAAATAAAACTAGATCAGAATGCTTCCCCATTTTTTTGTGTTCTTGTCTCTCTAAGATTAGAAGCGGATTTTCTTTTATTTAAAAGGATAAACAAATATGTTTATATTTTACCACAATATTTCATAGTAAATATTAGTTGTGAAGGGACTCAACAGCAGGATTAATATTGCTTACTTCAGTAGAAGAGAATAATCTCTAAATACCAAACTATACAGGCAGTCCTCGAGTTAGGTCGGACTCGACGTACGTCGTTTCGTGGTTACGTCGCCATCTCCCATTTATTTATAAAGATAAAAGTTCCGTCATTTTGATGTATGTACATATGTGCTTTATGTTTTTTATTATTTATTGCCCACAAGAAAAGGTCAGGAATTGTTATCTTTCTTTTAAATTTTTTTTACTGTTTCACTTCATGACTGCTGTGTATGTGCTCCATGTGAGTGACATAGGTGCTTATGTAGGTGGGTTCCAACTTACGGCAAAAATTGCATTATGTCGCGATCGAGGACCTACTGAATATATAAAAGCCTAATATGCAAATTGTCCCCTCGGGAGTGTAACTGGGGGACCTGGAGTTCGATCTATCGCTATGATGTATGCTGACCACCAGGGGGCGGCGCAGAATGAAGGAAGGCCCCGGCCCGCAGCCAGGGAAAGGAGGTCTACCTCAATATTCTCATGCTTATCCACTTGGTTTAAGCAGTGCCTACATGGAGTATAAATTAGTTAATATGTGCTGAAATGGTAAGGATAAGCTAGATAGGGGGTAGGTATTAGTTAAAATGAAGATTTAACTGCAGAGCCATAATAGTCTTGGCTCCCCAAATTTCACATTTCTAGCACTTATGCAAGAAATGATTACTGTTTTACTTTCTTTATCAAAAACTTAACTCTGTTTTTGTTATTCTACTTTTTATTTTTAAAAGATTTACTTGGCTTTACACTTTTTTGTGACAGGTATCTTCACTCGAGGACAGCTGGGCCTGGTAGACGTCATCTCCCAGTACATTCACTATGACGAGGTCTGTGAGGCGATAAGCATGCTGAGCAGTATGGACTGGGACACGCTGGGCCACCAGTGCTTCGTCAGCATGAGTGCCATTGTGAACCACCTTCTCAGACAAAAGCTGACTCCAGAGAGAGAAGGTCAGAATCGAAATATATTCCATCAGTGGGTTTTGCATGTACATGAAGTACCTTTTATTGAGTCAGTTATTTTTGAGGATGATTTTGAGTTATATTTTTGGAAACTAAGACAAAAATGTTAATGCCTTATTAAAACTGATCAGGTCAGATATCAAATAGTTACTCCTATATGGTATTGACTGTGTAGTATTTATCAACATAAAGAACTTTTCTGTGTATACCTATGTTGGAGCTCACAATGCAGTTATTGTATATTCCAGTGTAAGTTCATGTGTGGAATATGCTCAGATTTCAAACTTTGAACAAGAAGTTCATGTACTGTCTAGGCAGGGTCTGGTAGACAAAGGGCCCCAAACAAACATCCCTACTGCTCCTTTACTTTAGACATCAATATTTTTCTCTCACACCCCAAGTCTTTTGTCCAGAAAATAATCCTTTCCCCTTACTGCGCGTGTGTGTGTGTGTGTGTGTGTGTGTGTGTGTGTGTGTGTGTGCGCGCGCGCCCAGGCTGCTGCTTCTTATTTTCATTCTAACTTGTAGTTCTGATACCCCTTTCCCTTCTGTCTGCTTTCATTTCCCCACCTTCCCCCAGTAAATAATTTTTCCCATAGGATCTCAGATGTTTATTGTCAAAGAGAAATAAAACTGTAAAAAATAAGGGGGGAGGGGACAAATATGTGCCACAATGAAATTAATTTTTATATTTGTCATTTATCAGTATGTTATTTTTATTGATTTACTTATTTACTTAATGTAAAATGCACCTAACCATTTTTGCACTTGCTGCTTTATTTCAAATCTTTGCAAAAAACATTGACATTAATGATGGTAAATCATGACCAATGAGAAAGTGTCCCTAGGTAGTTTGCAAGAGAATATATCAAACAAGAAATATATCAAACATCTTTATTGGAAAGCTTGTTTTCCCCTACTATTTTCTTTGCATATTTATAGATGTTCTTATTCTATTTTATTTTGTTTATAAAGTAAACAAGTTGTTTAGATAGAATTCTGTATATAACCTTCATTTTAGTAATTTTAGAGAAGAATAATCAATAAGAACATGTTTCTTCAGGAAGTTTGCATCATGGGACTTGGCCCAACTCGCAGGAGGCTCGTAATA
Organism: Myotis brandtii; assembly: GCF_000412655.1. Classification (NCBI taxonomy): domain Eukaryota; kingdom Metazoa; phylum Chordata; class Mammalia; order Chiroptera; family Vespertilionidae; genus Myotis; species Myotis brandtii. The sequence continues at coordinate 4,224,887 of NW_005371410.1, forward strand.
AGTATTTATTTAATGTTACTTGAATGTGCTTTTTTGAGGTAGCCCAACCCATCTATGGGGATTCCAGGATTTCTACAATGAGAAAATGCCTAGCACGGTGCTTGGCCCACAGTAGGTATTAAAATACTAGTTAGAGCCCTGACCGGTTTGGCTCAGTGGATAGAGCGTCGGCCTGTGGACTGAAGGGTCCTGGGTTCAATTCTGGTCAAGGGCATGTACCTTGGTTGTAGGCACATCCCCAGTAGGGGGTGTGCAGGAGGCAGCTGATTGATGTTTCTCTCTCATCGATGTTTCTAATTCTCTGTCCCTCTCCCTTCCTCTCTGTAAAAAAATCAATAAAATATATATTTAAAAAAATACTAGTTAGAAATAAAAAGAGTATGACTTCAAAATTTTAAGTACTAGATATTACTTTAATATTTCTGCCTGCGGAGTTATTTCAGTCATTTCTTAGCATTGGTACACTCTCAAGATTGGGTACATAATATTAAAAAAAAAAAAAAAAAAAAAAAAAAAAAGCAGAGTCCCTAAGAAAACCTGTTATGGTGCACAAAACTATACAAGATATCCTAAATTTACAGATGAAGAAACATGTAGAAGATTAAATATTTACTGTCACTCAGGACACTGAGAAATTACTAACACCTTAGTGAATTTGTATTGTAAGATTTCTGTATTCTAAGAAAGATTATTAGGTAATTCACAAGTGGACATTATCAGATTTTTGCATTAATAAAGTATATTTTCAGGAACCATATTGGGGAGATATGGAAATAAAAAGCTTGTATGATTATAGGCTATTTAAAAACTGCTTGCATGATGCTAGGTTATCAGAATATGTACATTTAGATAGGTATATGCATTTTCCCCTAAGTAACTGCAAAACACATTTCTAAAACATTCAGAATTCTTTTCTATTGAGATTTATTCTATCTGAATCTAACAAATTTGACATGGTAATTTGTTTTCCTTTTATTAGTGGAACCCAGTGGGCTCTTTTATTTGTAGCCACATTGTGGTTATCTTCGAGGCCGTCATTTCTGTCTTAAACATCAAGCTGGGCTATCTAATGAATCTATAACTGTGCTGGGAGTTACGAGTATTTCATGTAGGCTTGAACGTTTCAGATGTACAAAACATGCTGTCAAGAAAACAAGCAATGGCAAGAGAATCTGGCTTGTTTTCACAATAGCATTGCTGTATTCAATTTTAATCTAAATTGACTGCTGCTTTGAAAGAAAATACCTCTAAAGTTCATCTTACTTCACTGTCTAGATTTGAGATTAAAAAAGAAATTACTTACAGCTTAGCCAAGCCTATAGCAATTACTCTGATGAGGTATTTAATACTTTCAAAACCAAAGATGCCTAAAACTAAAGAATTTCGCTAAATAAAAAATTGTTTATTCAACCAAGTGCTAGTAAGTAGCATAAGAATCAGTGGAGTCTTACTGTGAACTGTAGTGCTCTATCTACTCATACTCTCACCATTATGGTAACTAGATAACTTCCAGGTATTTCTGGGAGGAAATACAACCCTATAGGCATGTCTTGGTAAAGTTGTGAAGTTGGCAGACTGTGCCCCTTTCTTCTAGTTCTAAGCACTCTGGTTTATCAAAACCTGCCCTTTCCTAGGAAGGTGTCAGGTGACCCAGAGCAGATTAGCATGTCGTCCCTCCCAGGAGTGTTAGCTTTCACACCTGGACAAAACCAACAATCTTATTGTTGAGGACAGGATTTAGGGAAGATAAAGGGACTTTCACTGTTGCTTTAAAGTTTTAGTAGGTAGTAAAATCTCTATTACAATAAGGCTATTTTTATTTGTATTATTTTTTAAAAGATTTCGAATATTTCAGTGCTCAATGTGGACAGGTTAGTTTTTGCCCTTCAACTAAGGAGAGTAAATGTTGAGCACAAAGTAAGTTGATTTTACTGGAAATACTAGTTCAAACTGTGTTACTTTGATGAGTCACTGTTTTAATTACCCATTTGTGGTGAGAGGTTGATTCATTATGGATTTCTTCAGTTTTGACAGCTTTTCGTTGTTCAAAGTCATTGTCAGCTTTGCTTCAAGTGAAAGTTTATACACAGGTTTGTTTTTGTACCAGCTGTCATATTCTAATTTCATCTTTCCTGCAACAAGCTCACATTTCATCCAAGTTTGCAAAACCTGACTGACTGCAAACATGAGTATTCTGTTGTAATTGAAGGAGTTTCACTTGTTTTAGTGCTGCTATGTTTGAATTCCACAGCACAGCTCGAGGCAAGCCTTGGAACCTTCTATGCTCCAACAAGACCACTCCTGGACACAACTATATTGGAATATAGAGACCAAATCAGCAAATATGCAAGGAGATTCTTCCACCACTTGCTCAGGTGAATGATATCTTTGGATTGATTAGTATTAAACTAATACCTACATAAGGAGCCATGTTCTTTAATGAGAACATCCCATATTATGTGTACTGGTTTTATAACACCCTAAGGCAGCAATTTTCAACCTTTTTCTTCTCATGGCACACATAAACTAATTACTAAAAGTCTGCGGCACACCAAAAAAAAAAAAATGTTTTTGCCGGTCTGACAAAAAATAAGGTATAATTTTGATTCATTCACATCGGATGGCTATTGTTGTGTTGGTTGTAGTCATTTCTTAATTTGACAGTCTAAGGGAAAAGAAGTCAGTGTCCCTGACTACATCGTCAGGTATTGCATGTTTTAAAACTTCCTGCGACACACTAGTTGAAAACTGCTGCCCTAAGAGAAAAACAAATCTCTTGATATCCTTTATTTAATTCATTCTTGTTTTCCTTTTAATTAATATATTTCAATATTGTTTAGGGCTTTTACATCAACAGCACACTTTAATAGAACTCCCCCTTTAGTGTGAAAGCAAAAAATAGCTGCCGGGTAAAGTCAATTTAAAAATATTAACATTAAAAAAAAAAACTAACTTAATTGTGCTTCGGGCACTAGAGAAATACTTTATTTTCATTGAAGCTAAAAATACAAATGTGCTATAAAAAGCTCTGAGACAGTCGTTGGTTTGCTTTACTTTCAAAATTACTGTGGAAAGATTTGTCCATTGTCCTCTCATGTTGTGGCAAGTTGCTAGCTATACTGCGCCTCTTTTTCTCTGCTTTAAATGGATATAATAAAAATTTTTAACCTTAGGTGTTATATGAAAAATTAGATGTCAGTAAGTTACTCTGAGAAAAGTAATGTAAAAGTTGAAGGACAAATACATATAGCATATCCCATATATATAAAGTTCAAAAAATGGATGGATGGAAGGTAAATGGGTTGACAGAGATAGATGATAGATCGGTAGATATAGTTAGTTTAGAAATACATATAAATATTTAGAAATACATATAAACTATACTGTATGTATAGGTACATATAATATAGTTTAGAAATACTATAAATGAAAACAAAGAAGTGATTAGCACAAAATGTAGGATAGTGCAGAGTGGGTTAAGAGAAATCTAGGAATAGTCATATATGAGCCTCCAAGGTATTAGTAACATTCCATTTCTTAAGATCAATGGGGTATATATCAGAGTCAATTAAAATGGCTATTCTTTTAGCTGAATGTGTACATTTTGTATACTTTTTTATATATGATATATTTTATAACAGAAAGTAATAAAATTTTCCACTCCATGCACCAAAAGGAAGTAATTGAGTTTAGAATTTTAATTTTACTTAAAATATAAATTTGCTATAACTCTATTGAACTCTTTCAACAATTATATATATATATATAGTCCCTTCTTTTTTTCTTAGAACAACCTTTTTAAGGGGATAGTATGAGTTGGCAATTGAGTAAACTATATATAAAGTGGTACTTTTATCTCTATCCAATAGGGAGGCCTTTGGAAAACAGTCATTTTAGAAGCTGAGGAATGTTAATATATTGTTTGAGTTGTGATCTGTAATTGAATTTTGCCTTTTAATCTGAATTACATTAGCATATTTCAAGAGACTTTTCACCCTGAATGAGGCAGTCTTCTACATATGAACCTATGCCAAAAACACTGTGGCTGTCGTTGGACCGAGGGCTTTGTTCTTTGCTCTCACTATTATTTTGTTTTCCCTGTTCCTAGGAAAAATTAATGAGTTCCCTTCTTGCCTGAAGAACACAACAGATTAACATGAATGAAACGGGCGTTTTGGAGGCATACTCTCGGTGGCCTCACTGTGTCTCTCGCCTCTGTGATTTTGTGCAGGGATTAGTTTGTGCATTAGCATTATGTTTCATAATGTGATAGTCATTATTCTATGCTCCTGGCCCTAGAATGCTCATAGCCTGCTAATACTCACATATACTACAGGTGTGCACTTTTTTTGTTCATTTATTTTCCTCAAATGCAATATTCTATTTTTTTTTTTACGTGCTTTGATGGGGTATCTATTATTATTGTTGTTGTTGTTATTAGATTCTAGCTTTTCTGTGTGGTTACATCAGGAATTGAACGTTTTCCCTTGGAATATACTAGGTTTTTCATGTTTCCTTCTATGCATGCTTTGCTACTATTTCTGTTATAATGAGTGTTTATTAGTTCTTTTGACAGTACGCTATACGTGGCATTATGGAAAAACAAAAGTAAGTTTAGAGGAAATTAAATGAGATAGCTTAAAGTTGGAGCCCTTCTCTTGTTTAATCTGCTGCCAAGAAGTTCTCCTGCTTAAGGGAAGAGAAACAAGCCAAAGACTTTTTTGTATTTATGAAGTTCTAGAATTGCATTACTCCATGTACTTTGGCTAGGCAGTATTTTAATACTCTAAAAAAAGTTATTACATAATGGACTAAGTCCTAAACAGTAAACATCATTATACAGAATTTTAAGTTAAAGATGAGAAAAAAGGAATGCTGTGCAGAGTAGGGTTGTGCTTACGATCACTCATTGGTAAAGCCGTTGACTCAGATTGCCTGAGTCCAGATTGAACTGTTGATTAAGAAGAATAAAATATTAGATTGCTTTTAATTTCATGCAACCATAGGAAGAGTGAGTATTATAGTGTGAATTTGTGATGATAGACAATTATACTGTGTGAGTTACTAAAATAAAGTTTTTTTGATACAATTTTGTTTTTATGTTGATAGAGGGAATCCATGGACATCCCTATCCTGAAGGTCTGGGGCAGGATACCCTCTAATCATGGTTGGTTCTTCTGATAACCAGCTCCATCTATAGGGGCTTTTGAAAATCACCTCATTAATATTAACTCAGGTGTGGTTGAAAGGAGCTTGTTATGAATAACAAGACTTTATTTTCACCTTTTTTGGCGTGAGTGTGTGTGTGTGTGTGTGTGTGTGTGTGTGTGTGTGTGTGATGTGCTTTTGAGACAGCTCCGACTCCTGGCAACCCTATGAATGAGTGATGCCCACAATGTCCTGTCCTTAACAGCCCTGCTCAGCTCCTGTAAACTCATGCCTATGGCTTCTTTTATGGAGTCAGTCCATCTCATATTTGATCTTCCTCTTCTCCTGCTGCCTTCGGTTTTTCCCAGTATTATCGTCTTTTCCAAAGAACCTTGTCTTCTCATGATGTGTCTAAAGAAAGACAACGTCAGCCCTAACTGGTTTGGCTCAGTGGATAGAGTGTCGGCCTGCAGACTGAAGGGTCCCAGGTTCGATTCCGGTCAAGGGCATGTGCCTTGGTTGCAGGCACATCCCCAGCAGGGGGTGTGCAGGAGGCAGCTGATCCGTGTTTCTCTCTCATCGATGTTTCTAACTCTCTATCCCTCTCCCTTCCTCTCTGTAAAAAAAATCAATAAAAATATATTTTTTAAAAAAAAAGAAAGACAACTTAGTTTTGTCTCCACCAACGTGTCAGGCTTAATTTGCTCTATGATCTACTTGATCCTCTTTCTGGCAGTCCAGGGAATCCATAGAGTTCTCCTCCAACCCCATATTTCAAATGAATCTTTTTTTTTCCTATCAACTTCCATCACTGTCCAACTTTTATATCTGTACACAGCATTTAGGAAGAGGAGGGTGTGGATGATCATAGCCTTGGTCTCTAATGGCACAGCTCTGCTCTTAGTAATCTTTCCTAATTCTGCCCTTCTGAGTCTCCCCTCCTCTTGATTTTTTTGGCTGCAGTCTCCATTTAAATTGCTGATGTATCAAGGTAAGCAATTTCAGTGCCTTCATTGTCTATTAGAAGTTGTGCATCTCTTCAGTAGTCATGATTTTTGTTGTCTTCATCTTCAAATGCAGTCCTACTTTGGTACTTTCTTCTTTCAGTTTCATCAGAAGTCATTTCAAGTCATTGCTACATTCTGCCAGTAAGATGATATCATCTGCATATATTTCTTTCACCAATTTTAACTGCTCCTTCCTCTGAGTCTAGTCCAGTTTTTTTTTTAATATGTTCAGTGTACACATTAAACAAACAAGGAAATAAAAGGTGTAACACCTTCCCCTATAGGAAACCAGTCTCTCCATATTCTGTCCTGGCAGTGGCTTCCTGTCCACAATACAGGTTACACATAAGGGCAATCAGGTACTGAGGCACACCCATTCCTTTCTGAGCAACTGCCAGCTTCGCATGATCTACACAGTCAAAAGTTAGTCTAACCTTCTGATATTCTTCGGAGCAGTGCAGTATCCAGCAAGTGCTCCCAATCAGGTCTCAAGTGCCTCTTCCTTTTTGAACCCAGATGAAAATCCTACATTTCCTACTTCATATAAGGTGGAAGCCTTTATTGCTTCACCTTGAGCATCACCGTACTTGCATGGGAATTAGAGCAAAGGTCCTGTAGATACTGTACTCTTTGGCATCTCCTCCCTGAAAACTGGAAAGTACATTGAACCTTTCCTATCAGTAGGCCATTGTTTTGTTTTCCATATTTGTTGACATATTTTTGTGAGGATTTTGACAGATTCACTGCTGGTGGCTTGAAATAATTCTCTTTGTATCTCACTTACCCCTGGTGATTTATTTCTTCCCAATTCATTCAGGGCAGCTTTCACTTCACTGTTTAGATTGCAGGTTTGTTATAGGAATATTCTGCTAAACTATCTGTCATCCTTTTGTCTTTTCTGTAGAGAATTTCAGTAAATAGAGGGAATCCATGAACAATCCTTTCCCTTTATTTTTTCCTGGTCAGATAATGTGCTTCATTATTAGTATTCAGCATTCTTCATCTAGGTTTGAATTTCCCTGTTATTTCTTGCATTTTCTGGTAGAGATCTCTGATTTTTTCTTTTTTGTTCTCTTCTATCTCCTTACATTGACTATTGTAAAAGTTCTCTTTATTTCTAAATGATAGTTGTTGAAAAACTGCATTCAGGTTTCTAACCCTACTTTGGTCACCTTTTGCTTTTGCCTCTCACCTGTCTCTGACAGTTTTTAGTTTTTCTCCTCTCAAGCATCTTTTTTTTTTCTTTCCTTTCTACTTCCAGCATTGTCTTTGTGCATTCTTTCCAAATAATATTTCTAGTGTCAGTCTGCAGTTCTGATTCTTGGTCACTTAAGTTTAACAGTGCAAATCTATATTTTATGTGAGTTTTAAGTCCATTAGGAACATTATTCACATTATATTTTGGCACTACAATTCTTTTATTACTCTTCAGCTTTACTCCAGTGTTTGATATTAACAGTTCATGGTCAGTACCAGTCTGCTCCTGGTCTTGCTTTGGCAGAAACAGCACAGTTTCTTCATCTTCTACTTCCAATTACATAGTCTATTTGATTTTTTATTGGCCATTTGGTGGTATCCATTTGCTCTATCACCTAGGAAATTCCAAGAGTTTTAGGAGCTCTGTGCGAGGAACAAGACAAAGACCAAAGATATATTTCTTATTATAAATCACAATATCAGAAAAGGCCAATGCGCTTTGCTTAAATTAAGTTCACAAGGTGATTGTTTACTTCTCAGCCTCCATGAAATTGAATAGTACTCCAGAATTACTGAATAGGGAAATACCAACAAGTAGGAGCTTTTATTATAAACTAGAGGCCCGGTGCACAAAAATTTGTGCACTCGGGGGGGGGGGTTCCTCAGCCTGGCCTGTGCCCTCTCGCAGCCTGGGACCCCTCAGGGGATGACCACCTGCTGGCTTAGGCCCGCTCCCCGGGGGATTGAGCCTAAGCTGGCAATCAGACATCCCTCTGGCAGCCCGGGAGCCCTCGGGGGATGTCCACGTGCCAGCGGGGAGCAGGCCTAAGCTGCAGTCTGACATCCTTAGCGCTGCTGAAGAGGTGGGAGAGGCTCCCACCACCACCGCTGTACTGGCAGCCGTCAGCCTGGCTTTTGGCTGAGCAGAGCTCCCCCTGTGGGAGCGCACTGACCACCAGGGGGCAGCTCCTGCATTGAGCATCTGCCCCCTGGTGGTCAGTGTGTGTCATAGTGACCAGTGATTCCCAGTTGTTCTGCTGTTAGGGTCAGTTTGCATATTACCCTTTTATTATATAGGATAGAGGCCTGGTGCATGGGTGGGGGCTGGCTGGTTTGCCCTGAAGGGTGTCCTGGATCAGGGTGGGGGTGCCGCTGGAGTTCCTGGCCAGCCTGGGTGAGGGGCTGATGAGTGTTTGCAGGCTGGTCACACCCCCTTCAGGGTGGGGGTCCCCACTGGGGTGCCTGGCCAGTCTGGGTGAGGGACTGAGGGCCGTTTTCAGGCTGACCAAGCCCCCCCCTCCCAGTGACGGAAGCTCCCAGCTTCTCTTTTATTTCTTTTTTTTTTTTATTCTGGGATTTATTTACCTTCTATAATTGAAACTTTGTAGCCTTGAGAGGAGCTCAGAGCTGGCCAGGGCGGGCGGGAGGAAAGGTTGGCTTCCTCCATCGCCAGGAGCAATCCAAGCCTCCTGCTCGCTCCAGCTTCATGGCCACGGCCGACTGAAAGCAGGTCTGGGGTTTATTTACCTTCTATAATTGAAACTTTGTTGCTTTGAGTGGAGCTCAGAGCTGGCCGGGGCAGGCGGGAAGCTTGGCTTCCTCCATCATTGGGGCAACCAAGCCTCCTGCTTGCTCCAGCTCTGTGGTTGCCGGCCGCCATCTTGGTTGGGTTAATTTGCATATAGTCACGCTGATTGGCTGGTGGGCGTGGCTTTAGGCGTAGCAAAGGTACAGTCAATTTGCATGTTTGTCTGTTATTAGTGTAGATAAATAGAAACTATAATAGCAACTTCTAGGTATTAAAACATTTCAAATGCATGTGCCATATATGAAGCTTATTTTACTAACATGGAAATATAAAGGATTAATAATTTATTTTACTTATTCCCCTCTTAACTATAAGACTTGTTTTCTGACTCAAATGGTATAATGTGATTGTGTCAGAGAGTCATGCTTTTTAAAAACTTATAAAAGAATAAGCAAAATATTAGGAAAGGAAGCTTTATTACCTAGGAATAAAAATACTGTTTATGACATATTTGTGGGGAAGTGTATTGATGTCTGCATTTTCCTTTGCAATACAATAAGAAAGTGAGATGAAATGATGGATAGAAAGGGAGATTGGTAGATATGTGATTAAACAATATTGTAATGTGACAGTGATAGAATCTGTGTGCTAAATAAATATCTTTTCAACTTTCTTGAATGTTTGAACAGTTTTATAGTAAGATACTGAGGGGAAATATATATTAAGTCAAATTTACACTTAGATTCGGGGGGGCACTAGAGACTAGTCTTTTGAAAGTGGTTCCTAGCTTATGCAAAATATACATGATAGGCAAAAAATACTTGTTTTGTAACTAAAAATGTTATTAACTAATTCAATTTCTAAATGGCTTTTTCAGTTATACTTTTCAGTAATGGACCATTACTGAAAAATTATATGAAATGCATTCAAAGAATACGAATAGTAAAATAATTACCAAAGAATATTTAGGGGATAAGACAGAATGATCTTCAGAGAAAAACTTCCTGGTTAGAAAATCTAAAATGCTAGATAATGTGTTTAAAATACTTGTTTAAAGCATGGTTGACCTGGCAGGAAAGTAAGGGAAACACTCAAAGATTGAAATGACAAGGATGCTTGATTCCATAAGAGTAAGCAAATTCAAAGTTTGCCTTGAAGGCATCTGCTGGCAGTGAGGTGCTTGGTTTACAAAGGCTGTGTACTCAGTCAGAGACAAAGCTTTGGGCTGAAGTGACCTAGGAGATGAGGTCAGAGACCCCACATCAATCCACAGCCCTCGAAGGGCAATGTCTTCCCTGAGAGAACTAGAAGGAAGGAAGATAGGAGATGCAAGAAGGAATGGTGGGCAACAGTTAATTGGGCTGTGTGTCCTTTTATTGTTGAGAATTCTTTATCCATTCTGGATACTAGACCCTTTTCAGATATATTATTTGTACGTATTTTCTTCCATTTTCACTTTTTGGATAGTGCTTGGTGCACAAAAGGTTTTTCTTTTTTATGAAGCCCAGTTTTTTGACTTTTTCTTTTGTGGTTTGTGCTTTCGGTGTCGTATTTAAGAAACCATTGCCTGCCTGGTCTGGTAGCTCAGTTGGTTGGAGCATTGTGGCACAGTCCCATACACTCAAAGGTGGCATGTTCGATTCCTGTTAGGTCAATGTTCAATTCCTAGGTAGACTCCAGTTGGGGCGCATACAAGAGACAACTGATTGATTTTTCTTTCTCACATAAATGTTTCTTTCTCCCTCTCTCTCTCCCTTCCTCTTTCTATAAAAAGCAATGAAAACATATCCTTGGGTGAGTAAAAAAAAATTAAAAAAAGAAGCCATTGTCTAATCTGAGGTCAGGAAGATTTATTCCTGTTTCATTCTAAGAATTTTATAGTTTAAGCTGTTACCTTTATGTCTTTGATCCATTTTGAGTTAATATTTATATACTAGAGGCCCAGTGCATGAAATTTGTGCACTGGGAGCAGGGTCCCTCAGCCCGGCCTGTGCCCTCTTGCAGTCCAGGAGCCCTTGCTCCTTACTGCCCGCCTGCTCGCTGCTCCTTACCATTCAGCTCGCTCCCACCTCCACTGCTGCTGCACTCTCCAGCTTTAAGCCTGGCTGAGCGGCGCTCCCCCTATGGGAGTACACTGACCACCGGGGGCAGCTCCTGCATTGAGCATCTGCCCCCTGGTGGTCAGTGCACATCATGGTGACCGGTTGTTCTGGTTGTTCTGCCATAATGGTTGCTTAGGCTTTTATTATATAGACTAGAGGCCCGGTGCATGATCGGGGTTCGGGGGCCGATTGGGGGTGGAGCTGGCTGGGGGGAGGGGTCACGGGAGGTTGGCCAGCCAGTCCTGCCCCCTGGTCGAACTCCAGGTCCAACTCCCTGTTGAGAGGACAATTTGCATATTAGCCTTTTATTATATAAGATGGTGTAAAGTAGTGATCCACATTCATTCATTTACATGTGGTTATCTAATATTCCCAGTACCATATTGCCTAGAAGGGAAGCAAGTTCCATTTTTCTACTCAGCCTTCTCTGACATCATCCTATTGAGGGAAGGGGAGTAGGGGAGGGTGTGGGACTCCTGTTTCAGTCTGGCAAGGTTGAAAGCCACTAACTATTGCCGGTATGGGTGGGGCCACAGTTTTGCTTGGTTTTGGCTGGTATAAAGCAGTTATTTCTAGAAAGTTTTCTCTCTTACTATGCTGTCCCATTGCCTGGTCCTTTGGCTAGAGAAATCAGACTTTTGTTCGGGCTCTCTTTCTTCTCTGTACCCATTGGCATGTTTGGGTCGCTGACTTCTCTAATTTCAATTCTGGAATACATGAGGCAAAATGAACATCAGAAACTTACCACTGGTTTTCCTTGGGTCCCAAGGTTCCTAAGCTGGCCTGCCTTCTCTCCACCTTTCATACTCTTATGTTTGTTTTTATATATAAGTCAAGGTTTTAAAATTGTACTTAGAGGGAGGGATTGGAAAAAGTATTCCTATCACTCTTAGAAGTGGAAGCCTCTTAATACATTTTTTAAAACCCTAAAAGCCCATCCATTGTTGCTTCTGACAGTACTGGGTCCTATTCATAGTCTTGAAACTGCACTGTTAACACAAATATCACTGATGACCCAGATAAGATTAACACATTTTCTGCACACTCTTTGAGTAGTATAGTGTTTTACTTTCTAGGCACCTCTCTTCTCTTTCTCTCCCTTTTCTTGTCCTTCTTCCCCTCCCCCTTACACACACACACACACACACACACACACACACACACACACAATTAACATAGAAAAATGGGATTCTACCAGGATATGCATGTGACAATACCTTAATAAAAAGGAAAAATTAAAACCCTCCACTCCAAATTTTCAAGTGAAATTCCTTGAGATGCTACTCTCTCTTCACTTCCCTCACTTCTACTGTCGGCAGAAGAATGAGAGATTAGGCTGGTGCTCGGCCAGGCCATCTACTACCAGCATAAAATGGAACAGGAGGAGTTTTCTACCCTACATGGTGTGACTAGACTCAGGAGGCTTTAGTTTCAAACTGCTTCTTTATTTTTGCTCTCTACAGAATCTTCTACAAATTTTTCTTTAAAAAGTCATTCACTCAACAAATAATTATTTACTTTGTGCCACCCACTATGCCGAGTGGAGAATAGAGCTCAAAGCTCTATGTTGTTGTGTCTGCTGAGGATGTAACCCTGTGCTTAGTATAATTTAGGGTCAGGGTCGGTGATCAGTTTCAGAATAGTCCAATTTATACATTTATTATCTCACTATTATTTTTGCCACAATATTACTTGTTTATTAGTCTTGATTACTTTATATGAACCACTGTATAATTCTTTCTGACATATTCTCACTTAGTTCTTCTCCATTTTATCACTTTTATATATAAGGTGTCCCAAAAAAATGTATACACATACATTTTTGATAGCTCAATTTATGTTTCTTTCTTTTTAGACTTAACCGATTGGAATTAATAATTATTTAAAGTGTTTATATACTTTTGGCGGACACCCTATAGTTTATTTCCTTTTCAGTGACTTATCTATAGTTACTCTTCAAGAGCCTTAGTCTTTTCTGACTACATGTAGGTGATTAAGGAAGGTCACCATAAATTCTGACCTGGCCTTTCTCAGTGCTAGATACATGTCCTTCCTTTTCTTTATCTTCCCCTGCCACGAGCACACACTATTGAGATCTGCAAGAGATGGAAGAGGGACATACATAAATTTAACTAATTGACTAAATTCATGTTCCCATAGTTAAAATTGTTTAGATATCACATCCGGACAATTGACATTTATCATTAGAATGAAGTACATTTGGTTCCCTGAGCTGACTGTGTAGTCATCCTGATAGGTTCACTCAGTAGAACATGGCTTTCCTGTTCAGTTTAAATGATCAATACAGTGAAAGACCTACAGCTGGAATGGAAGAGAGGCTGCAGAGAATTATTGAAATAAAGGATGGGATTTGACAGACTGGGGCTTGAGCACAAGAAGTGTGGAAGAACAGGTGCCTGGGTTGTTATCTGCATTTTTCATTAACATCTGTTTTTAGACTGAAGCACCTTGCTGAGAATGCTGTACTGTACTTGTGTTCCGAGATAAACACCGACTGTTGAGAAGCTGCTAAATAGTAAGAGGTTAGTAAAACGGAAAGGTTTTCCTTGAGAGAAAGAAACAATGGAGGTTCACTCACTGGATATAGATGTCTAAGGGAACCCCCATTAAAACTGTTAGGTTTTTAAATCCTTTATTTTGATACTTAATATGTAAGTGGAAGGTAAGAAAAGTCACAATCCATAATAAAAGTGTTTACATCTGCTTATACCTGGGCTTGGGACTTGGAGGTGGTTCTGAAGGTATTTTTGCTTTATATTCATTGTTGAATATTGAAAAGAACATATTTGTGCATTAAGTTCATAATTAAAATAGAATAAAAAACAGAAATCTGTATGTTTGGCATATTGTGGCAATTAAAGAATTTTTCTTGTTGGAAAAAATGGAAAGAATTTAGAAAATAAAAAAATAAAAGGTAATAAGGGTTTGAGTAAGGCAGGAAAAGTAGTTTTCTTGATTATCTTTTGATGGTTAGAAAAATGTTTACTAACATCATCTAACAGTTGAGACTCTAACCGTAAAATAGCAAGTGCTTAAATTTCTCCAGATAACCAGTTCATAACTCTGAAGTTACCCCAAGACACAAACTTCCATTATTTGCCCTTTAGTCTGATGCAAAGCTTGATTTGTTTAGCATTGTTTGGGGGGAAATGTTTGAATGGATACCACTTTTTTACATCTATCTATAATAATAAAAGCATAATATGCAAATCGACCGAACAGCAGAACAACCGTCCGGAAGACCATGCTATGACATGCACTGGCACCAGGCCAGCCAAGGTGGGTGCAATGCGATTGGTCAAGGGGCCCCGCCATCGCCCCACAATCACCCCGCAGAGGGAGTCCCAAGCCACCAGCCGGTGGGGCTATCAATGGGGGGAAGGAGGGTGGCAATGATAGATTGCAGAGCCCCAGCTGAGTGGTTAGGGCCTTCCTCAACTGGGCGATCGATCTGGGGGCCCTGCGATCAATCACCCTGCAGAGGGAGGCCCAGGCCAGCCAGGTGATTGCACCCCACACCTGTTGCCTGCAGAGGAAGGTGACCGGTGGCGGGGGAGGAGGGGGCAGTACTACACAGATGGCAAGCAGTGGCAGCAGTGGGGGCAGGTCCAGCTTCTGGCAGCCAGGGGAAGGAAAGCCCCCATAGGCCTTGATTGCCAGCCAGGCTTTGGGACCCTACCCGAGGGGTCCCAGATTGCGAGAGAGCGCAGGCCGGGCTGAGGGACATACTCCCCCCCACCCTGTGCATGAATTTCATGCATCGGGCCTCTAGTATCTACACTAATAAAAGACAAAGATGCTAATTGACCGTACCTTTGCTATGCCCAAGCCATGCCCACCAGCCAATCAGAGCAACTATATGCAAATTAACCCAACCAAGATGGCGGCTGGCAGCCATGGAGCTGGAGCAAGCAGGAGGCTTGGCTGCCCCGGCGATGGAGGAAGCCAAGCTTCCCACCTGCCCTGGCCAGCTATGGCCTCCACTAAAGGCAACAAAATTTCAATTATAGAAGCTAAATAAATCCCAGATAACCTGCTTCCAGCCAACCTCCACTGGGAGCTTGGGTGGCTGGGGGCCATGGCCAGCCTGCAAACAGCCATCAGTCCCGCACCCAGGCTGGCCACACCCTCATGGGGTAAGGGTCCCCACTAGGGGGGCTTGGCCAGCCTGCAAACAGCCATCAGCCCCTCACCCAGGCTGGCCAGGCACCCCAGTGGGGACCCCCACCCTGAAGGGGGTGTGACCAGCTGCAAACAACCATCAGCCCCTCACCCAGGCTGGCCAGGCACCCCAGCGGGGGCCCCCACCCTGATTCGGGACACCCTTCAGGGCAAACCAGCCGGCACCCACCCAAGCACCAGGCCTCTATCCTATATAATAAAAGGGTAATACGCAAATTGACCCTAATAGCAGAGCGACTGGGAATCACTGGTCACTATGACACACACTGACCACCAGGAGGCAGACATTCAATGCAGGAGGTGCCCCCCTGGTGGTCATTGTGCTCCCACAGGGGGAGCTCTGCTCAGTCACAAGCCAGGCTGACTGCTGTCAGTACAGCGGTGGTGGTGGGAGCCTCTCCCGCCTCCTCAGCAGTGCTAAGGATGTCCAACTGCAGCTAGGCCTGCTCCCCGCTGGCAAGTGGACATCCCCCGAGGGCTCCCAGGCTGCCAGAGGGATGTCTGACTGCCAGCTTAGGCCCAATCCCCCAGGGAGCGGGCCTAAGCCAGCGGGTGGTCATCCCCCGAGGGGTCCCAGACTGCGAGAGGGCACAGGCCAGGCTGAGGGACCCTCCCAAGTGCACAAATTTTTGTGCACCGGGCCTCTAGTATACTATAAAAGCCTAAGTGGCCGGAAGCTATGACACCTAATGACCACCAGGGGGCAGACGCTCAACACACAGGCATGGAAACATGGAACAGACTGATGAATCTCAGAGGGAAGGTAGGACGGGGGAGGGCGGGAAGAGATTAACCGAAGATCTTATATGTATACTAGAGGTCCGGTGCACAGATTCGTGCACTGGTGGGGTCCCTTGGCCTGGCCTGCGGGGATTTGGCCGAAACTGGCAGTCTGACATCCCCCAAGGGGTCCCGGATTGTGGGAGGGCGCAGGCCAGGCTGAAGGATCCCAACAGTGCACGAATCCAGGGTAGGATTCCTGGTCAGAGCTCATACAGGAGGCAACATAAAGCTGCCAATCTGAGTCTACAAATAAGTGTTATTCTATAAGTACAATTTTAGAAATCATGAATTTTACTTATCAAGAGGCATTTTGGTTGTTTGGATGGGGCTGTTACATATAAAGCCTCTGTTAACATCCATGTGCAGGTTTTCATGTAGATAGGAGTTTTTACTTCTCTCTGATAAATGCCCAGGAGTGTGCTTACTAAGTTATATGCTAGGTAGTGTGGTTTTAGTACTATATAAGCTGCTATACTATTTTTATAGTGACTGTGTCATTTTGCATTCCCATCAGCAATGTATGAAAGATCCAGTTTCTCCTCATCCTTGCTAGCATTGTCACTATTTTTAACTTTAGCTGTTATAATAGATGTGTACTGATATTTCATTGTGGTTTTATTTGCATTTTTCTAATGGCCAGTGATGTTGAGGATCTTTTCATGTGTTTATTTTCCATCTGTATGCTCTGGTGAAATATCTCTTCATGTCCTTTGTCTATTTTCTAATTGGATTGTTTGAAAATAGACTTTTTAAAGTTTGTGGATGTGCTTTGGAAATGAAAATTTTTATTTTGTAAGCATGAGAGAAATATTGCAATATCATTTGATGTCACTGTTGATGTTTAAATGTAGATGCAGGAGCCAGAATGTTGTGCTCAGATTATGCTAAGATGCAAACATTGGGGAGATAGTACTGAGAAATAAATGTAGAAGGGAGGGAGAAGGCGGAAAAGGAGACAGAGGAGAGATGGAGAGTAGAAAAAGGAAAGAAGAGATGGGATAGAGATAATGGGCAGAATGGAGAAAGGGGATAAGATATATAGCAACTCCAAGGAAGAAGATGAGGACTATGTTAAAGCTGAGTGCACTGTCGGAACAAGGGCTTTTCTCAGGGTCTGGAAAGTGTCTCTAAGAGACTGAGGTAGGCCATATAGAAGTTTCTGGGGTTTTTAAAATGAGTTGTAACCTGCAAAGTGATGAATTTACTTGCATTGTATCTAAACTAACTGTTTGTGGTGGAGTTGAAAGTTAATTGGAGTAGCCCTAGCCAGTTTGGCTCAGTGGATGGGGCATCGACCTGTGGACCAAAGGGTCCTGGGTACTTTTCCTGGTCAGAGCTCTCTCTGTCTTTTCCTCTCTCTTCCACTCTCTCTAAAAATCTATGGAAAAATATCCTTGGGTGAAGATTAAAAACAAATAAGCAAACAAACAAAAGCTAATTGGAGTAAAGGAATGTGACTTTCCCCGCAGCCCCAATCACCAGTTATCCCCTCTATGCCCTCTTCTTCCTCCACCCACGCACCCTTCCCACCTCGGAAATTACCACACTGTTGTCCATGTCCATTAGTTCTCTCTCTTTTTATTTTCTTTATTGCTCAATCCCTCCACCATCCCCCAACATGCACAACCCTACCACCCCCAGAGCTGTCTGCCTGCTCTCTAATCTGAGTCTCTCATTATTTTGCTTGGTAGTTCAGTTTGTTCATTAAATCCCACACATTGGAAGCAGCCCAAGTATCCATCAGTAGATGAGTAGATAAGAAGCTGTGGTATATTCACATAATGGAATACTACTCTACCAATAAAAGGAAGGACATTTTACCCTTTGTGACAGCATGGGTGGACTTGGAAAGTAGTATGCTAAGTGAAATAAGCCAGTCAGAGAAAGACAAGCACCATAGGGTTTCACTTATATGTGGAATTTAAGAAATATGACTTTTTATCCCAGTTCTACCAAACACTAAGAGATCTTTGACAAGCTCTTATCTGTAAAATGGGAAGTGACGTCCTCTGCCTTTCATATCTCAAGGAGTACTGTATCCAATAAAGCAATTACTGGGAAAATTTTTACATCTGTAAAGTAGTCCACAAATAAAAATTGTGAGTGATAATTTTTAAAAACCATGGAAAATAGGAGCAGGACTGAAATATTAAATGAATGCTTTAAATTAGTTTTACAGAGAGAAGTACTTCACCAATTTTCATTAAAAAGCTAGTACACTAGGACGTAAATGTAGCAGGAATCTGTAAATTCATGTCAGATTCACCTGTTTGTAAGGCATGAACACAAGCTTCCAAGGCCCAGAGCTCCTGCATGTGTGTCACTGGACTTAATGGAGGCGAGGGAAAGGGTCTGGCACCCCGAGGTTGTCTTAGTCCGTTTGGACTGCTATAACAAAATACCATAAATTGGGTGGTTTATAACAGCAGAAATTTATTTCTCATGGTTCTGGAGGGTGGAAAGTCCAAGATCAAGGTCCCAGCAAGGTCCCAGCAAGGTCCCATTCTGGTGAGGGCCCTCTTCCTGGTTCTCTGTGTCCGCACCTGGTGGAAGGGGTGAGGGAGCTCTCTCGGGCCTCTTTTATATTAATCCCACTCACCAGTCTCTGCTCTCATGACCTAGTAACTTTCCAAAGGCTCCACCTAATGGTCTTAACACCATAATGTTGGGAATTAGGTTTTAAACGTGTAAACGGAGGCAGGGGAGGAGGACCAGCATTCAAACCATAGCAGGGGGCTATGCTTAACAGCCTTCTTTACTGCAGGAGACACTGGTTCTAGGCTCCTTTCCTCTTTGCTTTTAAGCCCAGACTAAATCAGACTATTAAATGGTGTTCTACCTTCCAGCTGTTGTATTTTCAAGTATAGCTTTCTGTGACTTCTCAAATTTATTCATTTCATGATATAACTAAACATCTACTCAGTTTGTGTATTGTTTTACTACTGAATTATAATACTATTCAAAATGTATCAGCAGTAAACATTGAAAATGGCTTCATATTAATGTCTGAAGCAGATTTATTTCCATATATTAACTTACTTATCACTGTAATCCCATAAAGTTGGATAGAAGAAATTATATTGTTTTTATCTATAAGAAATAGGAAGCACAGGAAAGTGGTGCATATTTAACACTGTTCCAACATCTTTTTAAACTAAAGATATTTAGCATTTTACGTTGTTTCAAAACAGTTTTTATTATTTAACCAAATTTCAGGCTTGGGAACAGGAAAGAGGAAAGGCCTAAAAGAGTATGTAGGTTGGCTATTTGAATTTGTGTAGGTAAACAGCATCATAAAAGCTTATAACTTGCCTTATTTTGCCTCAACAATGCCTGTGAATTGCCAGGAGATTCCTAAAGCCTTCACAAATCCCTACACAAGATAAAGATTCCAGTTTAGCCGTAACCGGTTTGGCTCAGTGTACAGAGCGTTGGCCTGCGGACTGAAAGGTCCCAGGTTCGATTCCGGTCAAGGGCATGTACCTTGGTTGTGGGCACATCCCCAGTAGGGGGTGTGCAGGAGGCAGCTGATCGATGTTTCTAACTCTCTATCTCTCTCCCTTCCTCTCTGTAAAAAAATCAATAAAATATATATATTTTTTAAAAAGAGTCCAGTTTAGGTCCAAAATGAAGCGGGCAGGCAGAGCTGTACCCATTCCACCACAGCCCCTCCTCCTCAACATACCCTGTACTGGGCTCTGCAAAGGAAGAGGCCTAGACCTCAGAGCAGTTACTCCCAGTGTAAGCATCAAACCCATACCTGCCAGGAACTGGTGAGCGGGGTAGCTCAGATATACCTGTTAGAAAAGGAGCGGGAGCAAAACAGAAGCACACAGTGTAAGGGAAGAGAATCCTCTACCTTTAAATTCCTGCATTTCAGCCTTTTGAAAAAGAATGGCAGGGATCTAGCCTGTTCCCTGAATGTGATCTAGGAGAGCCCACAACTCAAAAATAAGACCCTGCTGTTGTTTCACAGAGAGGAGCACCTCTGTGAGTGAGCAGCCCCCGGGCACTCAGTCGCAGTTTTTATGAGCCTCCCTCTTTCCAAATGTACTCTTTCCCTTCAAAGGATGAAAATAAACCTGTTTATTCCTAAGCCAAATGACTTCAAATGTGTCCTTTTAGTGTACATTTATATATATTTTATATGGGGGATAAAAGGAGAGAACCAATTCCAAGTTTTCTTTCCAGAGGCTTCTAAATACCATTCAGTATTTATTGATTAATGAAAAAGGTTAATAAAACTTTCATTTTTGAAAACAAAAAATTAAAAACAAATAAGAAACTTTTATTTTTTCGTATCTTATTTTGAACTGTAATAAGTTAATCAGAAATAGTTTATCTTTAAAAATAGTCTATAAATAGAGAAAAAGATATTGGTAGAAAATACTTATATCCAGTGGTTAATTTGGCACAATACAAAGTAGAGGGAAATTTTAGCTGGGTTTCAAATTAATTAAAATAGTAAAATTATAGGAAAATAAAATTTTAGTACTTAATAAGTGATAGTTGTTATCACTGTTTATGGCTGTCTCTCCTACTAGACTGTGAGTTGCCTAAGATCAAGGACTAATGTCAACAGTTTTTCCAACCCTTTGATTCCTAACACAGAACCTCAAGCATTAGAGGTATTTTGTAAGAGAAAATGTACTTGTAGTTGACAGTATCTTGTGATAACTTTTGAATGACATTAGCTCTAAACTTGTAGGGTTCAAAATGATGGAATTTGGGGTTCCTAACATACTATAGCAGCCAATAGGGAGCTGGCTGATCTTTCTGATATGGAGCCAAACGTGGAAGCAATGTGATCATTCCTTTTTAATGAATGCAACATGGCATTGCTCATCCTGAACTCAGAAAACCCAAGAACCAGAGACCTGATCTGAAGAAGAAGGGCCGATAAGCCTCCAGCACACAGTTCATTCTTTTCTAGTAGCATTAGAGCAGCACTGTGGTAGAGGGTGCAAGTTTTAAAGCCAGGTGGCCGGGTTCCATGATATTACTAATCCCTTCTGACTTACATGATATTGCTAATTAATATTTTCCGATCTTAAAAAATATCAAAACTTTTGTGTGTCTGTGTGCCATGCATATTTATCTACCTGTATATTAACTGAATCCTTTTTTAAAAGCAATTGCTTCTCAGACTTTTTTCCGGAGGTCATTTTCATTTTTCCTGAGGCATGCTCCCTAGTAGTCCCATTATTGAAAATCGGTTGAATGTGCTCAGTTTTTGTATACCTGGAAGGGTCTTTATTTTGCTTTCATTGTTGAAAGAGAATTCCACTGTTACATCATACAAGATTGATGCTTATTTTCTCTCCATAATTTGAAGATATTTTCCTACTGTCTTCTACCTTCCATTGTTGCCATAAAGAGGTCTAGTGTCAGTCTATTTGAAGTTCCTTTGTAGGTGATCTGTCTTTTCTTTGGCAATTTTTAAGAATTTTTATTATTGGAGTTCTGCATTTCCATTACAAACATATAATTATATATTTCGTTCCATTTATCCTGCTTGATATACATTGTTCCTCTTGTGTTTGTTGATTCATATCATCTCAGCCATTAATTTAATTCCCTGAGTAGACATGTTAAACCTTTTCATCTCTATCTTGCTCAACCTCTTTATATTTTTTATCTCCTGTCTCTGCAACATTGTAATTCCTTATTTATATATCTTTCAGCTTGCTAATTCTCTCAACTGTACCAAATTATTTAACTTCAATAATTAATATTTTCATTTCTAAAAGTTCTGTTTTATTCTTTGAAAAACCTACCTAGTAATGTTTATTGTATCTTATTGTGTGTTTATTTTCAGTATAAATATCATATTCTGAGTTATTTTATATTCTAACTTTAATAATTCAATTATCTGAAACCCATGGATATATAAACCTGTTTATTTTCTAATTTTCCATTATGGTAGCTTGTTTCCTTGTGTATTTGATGATCCTTGTGAGCTCATATTTGCCTTATTTTAATTTATAGTAATCCTGGAGGCTTGTATCAAAAGTACTTTAATCTAGACATGAATTTTTAAATTGTTTCTGCCAAAGTTTAATAACATAGGAAAATTTTTGCTCCTGCCTTAATCAGAAGACTCAGACTTATTAGCACCTTTAACCTTAAAACTTGTTCAAGGTCCAGTTTCCTGAGGGTGATAGCCCTCAGTGTAGCTCTGCCTTGCCTTCCCCAACCCCCATTTGTTCTCTGCTCAGGGATCCTCACTCTAGTTTCAATCAGGGATTTTGTTGAAGATTTCCTTTTCTTTTTTTTTTTTTTTAGGGTCCTGTGATATATTCTAACATATATTTTATAGCAATCTAGTTGGGGTCTTTTGGTACTTCTGGTGAACCAGGCTGCCAGATACCAATGCCATTTCTTTTATTTTTATCATAATGTTCATCATTACCTCACATCTAGAATGAAGAGTACATCCTAACTTGTCCCCCCAATTTCAGTCTCTTGAATTTCAATGAGTCATATATGTGGTTGCCAAATTGATGTATCAGTGGACATATTAGCCATGTTTAATTTTAGCTGCTTGGAAGAGAGATGGATCCTAGTGATTTGTGAGTCACTGATGTAATTACCCATGCCCTGGGAGTGGGTAATGTTCCTGGGAGACTGGATTGAGTAAATATAAGTAAAAGCGGACCATAGTATGCCAACTCATGGAGTAGGCAGAGAAAAATGAACTAGGAAAAAGGACTAAGAAGATGAAATCTAAGAAATGGGAAAACAAAGCATAGCACTTGCAAATGCAGGAAAGAGAGGCTTTCAAGGAGGGGAAGTTTACAGGGTCAGAGGTCGCCCAAGGGCACACACAATGAGAACTGACCTTTAAGTTTATCATTAGAAGAAGATGGATGATTACTATTGCCAGGCAAGTTTCACTGGAATGGGAGTAAATGCCACGTGGCAGTGAACGTATGGAAAAGTAGTACAACTTGCTCATCATCCTCTGTCCTCTGCCTCATTACATCCCACCCCCACTGAATTTATAAGGAACCAGGAGCTTCCAGGAACAAAAATAAACACAATTGCCTTCTGATCTCCTATAGTTGAAATGTATTCAGGTAAATGCTGGAGATACTAGTAAGAAGGGCCAGGAGCAGATAACAGTCATCAAACATAACATGGAAACTGAAGTGTTTACGGTTCTGGACCTACCAGCTCCTGTGTTAAAAGAATAAGCCTTGTTTGTTTGAATTTTAATTTCTTTAGCTATTTTACTAATAAAATTTGTATAATCTGTTAATATTCCATACTTCCTATATGTTTTATTTGAAATATGATAAAATAGAGAACAGAGAACTTGGTAATTTACCTGCTTATTTCTAGAGTCAGAAAAATTGACAGTTTTACCTATGTAAATCTCAGCCTTCGTGCAAAATAAAGAAGATCTTTCCTTCCAAAACCCTGTGCAGAGTTGATCCTTAAACAATATGGCTTTGAACCACAGGGGTCCACTTCTATGCAGATTTTTTTTTCAATAGATACAGTGGGTCCTCCATGGGTTTTACATCCTTGGATTTAACAAACTGCTGATTGAAAACAATATTTTCTGTCCATGGTTGGGAATCTGCAGATGTGGAGGGCTGACTATATGCATTACACTGTTTTATATAACACATGAGCATCTGCAGATTTTGGTATTGCGGGGGGTCCTGAAACCAATCCTCCCATGGATAACAAGGCCCAACTGTAGTTAAGCTTTGGGGGAGTCAAAGTTAGAGGTGAATTTTTTACTCTGTGGGGGTTGGCATCCCTAACCCCCAGTTGTTCAACAGTCAACTGTATGTGTTCATGACATACTTTTCCCTCAATATCTTGAACTTTCTATAAAGCTAACTAATTTAAATTGCAGTTTCTTCTCATTCATCAGAGCCTAAAATTAAACTTACTCAAAGAAAATTCTCAAAATTATGCTTTAGGGGAAAAGAAGATTGAAAAAAGAGTAGAAAAGAATTATTTTTAAAAAATAGTTAGAAACCACTTATATTGTCATTTTACAACAGCCTAAGATGTATTTTTAAAAAAACTCACAAATGACTCTTGTCAATATTTGACTTCTCAACTTTTAACTTAGGCGCACAAAGTATAATTAAAGTGTTAATTACTCTTATCCTGCTACAATCTCCACGTTCTTATACTTTTACAGGGCACAATATAGCAAAAAGTTACGAGAAAAATATTTCCTAAGCTGTCTTTCCCTCTATTCAGCAGCACCCACTCCAGGCTATGCTTGTTCTCGGAAGTGGCACTGAAGGGCCTCCACAGGCACTGGCCTCAGTTCCTCCTAAGCACAACATCATTTCACACTAAAGACCCCAGTGGACAAAGGCTCCACTGTTTGAAAATATTTCTGCCATCAGAAGAACAAAAACATTAACACATAAATACATTAAACAAATGGCTCTCTCCTTGCCACTAATAGATAACATTTCTTCCTTACAGGTACCAGAGATTTGAAAAGGCATTTCTGTTAGCTGTTGACATTGGTGCCCGAGACCTGTTTATGGTGAGTCATTCCCAGAGATGATTTTGTGCCTTCAGTTCTAAGGCTGAGTAAGTTGTCAGCTTTTGTGACCATTAAAAAGGATTAGTGTCATGTGTGCCTTAGACACATGGTGGGAAAGCATTATTCCATCTTGGCTTGCAGCCTTGCCTTCATGGAACTGGTCAATAGCCATCCAGTTTCTTTTGACTTGTTGACATTTTCCCTGCCAGAGCCCAACGGATTTTTTATGTTTTCTAAGAATTTATAATTCTTGAACTTTTCTCCTCGGGTACCTTGATGTGAGGAGATGACACCTTTCCATCTAATAAGCTTAAATGTCTTTCTAATCCATTCTCTGAAGTACAGATACAGAAGCTAGGACATAGGGTAAAACATGTCCCATACATCTTGAATGTGCTCAGTCTGTCCCTTAGATTTTAGTGCAAAGTAACAAATTCTGAATGTTCTCACTTGTATTTTTAAAGTAACCACAGTGTAAAGTAGACAAAAGAGGTTATAAATTCACATACACTTTAGTCCTCCCATTTATTAGCTATAAACAGTAAAATCTAGTTTTTTACAGATCCTTGTGCTCTATATTAGGTTCTTATTTTATAAGATCTGTCACCGCAATGTCAGTGAGATCACACGAACAAAAAAGGTAGGGTTCCTTTTCTGGTTTCTCAGTGTGTTCATTGTCAAGGAAACAATAAAACAAAAGCTCCTTGAAAACAACAAAAACTGGAAGGCTCTTTTACCTGAATCTTCTGCACAATGAAGACATTTGTAGTTTAAATTAAGCTTTGATGCTTTAGATCAGGGGTCCTCAAACTTTTTAAACAGGGGCCAGTTCACTATCCCTCAGACCGTTGGAGGGCCGGACTATAGTTTAAAAAAAAACTATGAACAAATTCCTATGCGCACTGCACATATCTTATTTTGAAGTAAAAAAACAAAACGGGAACAAATACAATATTTGTATTTCATGTGGCCCGCGGGCCGTAGTTTGAGGACCCCTGCTTTAGATGTTAAATATGAATTCACTAGAGGCCTGATGCACGAAATTCATGCATGGGTAGGGTCCCTAGGCCAGTCACCTCCCTATGCGGGGCAATCCGGGAGGGGCCCCCACCGGCACCCGCCTTGGCTGGCCTGGGGCCTGCGGGCTGGAGGCAGCTCCTGCTTGAATGTCTGCCCCCTGCTAGTCAGTGTGCATCATAGCAACCGGTCATTCCACCATTCAGTCGATTTGCATATTAGGCTTTTATTATGTAGGATGACGTTAGGTCATTTGTCTTCAGATTGAGTTTATTATTTAAATTCTAACTTTTCATCATTCAATTAAATTGTGCTTTCACTGATCATGAAAAAATTCTTTCTAATTACTGCAAAAGTATGAACCTTCTGTTATTTGTCATCTGTATTTTGCTATGTCAAATTGAGTAGGCATATTAGTATATTGAGGTAAGGTTTTTATGCATGCTGACATCACAGTGTCTGAAATTTAATTACAACAATTTTTAGATTTTTCTAATCTCATTGACTTTTCCTCTTTATCTCCACTTTCTCACCTCTGCTACTACTCACCCCAGTAGGATATATTTTCTTCATGTCTTTATTTTTTTTATGTCTATAATCCCAATCTTTTTCTAGCCAAGATAAGAACTGAAGAGATTGAATATTTAAATGTATAGTGTCTGGCAAACTTTCTCAATATATTATACTAGGGGCCCGGTGCACAAAAATTTGTGCACTGGGGAGGGGGTTCCCTCAGCCCAGCTTGCCCCCTATCACATACTGGGAGCCCTAGGGGATGTCCTACTACCTGCTCCCTGCTCCCCTTGGGGAGCGGGCCTAAGCCGCAGTCTGGCCTCCCTTTGTGGAAGGCGACCGGGCTGATCAGGGGAAGGCACCAGCCCCATCACCGCACTGTTGCAGCCACTGCCAGTCACCGCAGCCACCAAGGTGTTTTCATCAACACGGACTCCAGTCCCTTTACCATGAAAAAATGACAACTTTCTTTAGGCATTTTCAAGAAGTGTCTTTCATAGGATATGACATTTCTTTCTTTCTTTATCCTCACCTGGGGATATGTTTCCATTGATTTTTAGAGAATGTGGAAGAGAAAGGGAAAGACAGAGAGAAACATCAAAGTGAGAGGAACACTTTGATTGGTTGCCTCCTGCATGAGCCCTGACCTGGGCCGGAGCCAGGGAGGAACCTGCAACCTAGGTACATGCCCTTGGTCAGAATTGAACCCAGAATCTGCGTTGGGCAGGCCGAGGCATTATCCACTGAGCCAAACTGGCTAGGACAGGATATGACATTTCTTAACCCTCCAGCAGCAGACCTTCATTTTTTTCTCTAGGAGTGTGGTAAAAAAAACCCTAGATCACTTTTTGGACTCTTATTACCCAAGTTACTAAGAATATTACCAGTGGCATACAGGGAGCTTAACCAATCAGCAGTCAGAAAAGGTGTTTCCTCTGTAGTTCACACCAATTGCTGGTTTGGCCCCTGCCCAGGCCTAACGCCTCTGGCGAGGCATTAGCCCTGGGCCAGGGCACCCCCAGCTCCCCGCCGCCGCCGCCATCTACGATCGCTGGCTGGCTCCTCCCAGGCCTAAAGCCTCAGGCTGAGGTGTTAGGCCTGGGCCGGGACATCCCCAGCTCCCTGCCGCCGCCGACATCAATGATCGCTGGCTGGCTCCACCCCGGTTCCCCCGCCATCGCCGCCATCAACCATTGCTGGCTCAACGATCGCTGGCTGGCTCCGTGGCTTGGAGCCGACATATGCAAATTAGCCGCCATCTTGGATGGTGATTAATTTGCATATCTCGCTGATTAGCCAATGGGAAGGGTATTGGTCATACGGCTAATTACCATGTTTCTCTTTTATTAGATAGGATTGTTGTATAATTTCTACTGCTTTGACAATTAATACATAATCATCAAAGCCATCTTCTAAACGTTTTTTAAAAAATCATACCTGTTTCCGCATTTAATCTCAGGTTAGCCAGTAACAATATAAAGAAAGTCTTCATGTTGTTTTAAACTCCTAGTCCAAACCTTTCTACAGAAAGGCTAACCCTAACCCATAAGGATTTTTATGTGTAAAAGATAAGAACCTAAAATAAGGGAAGGAGAGAAATAAGTTTACTTTCTTTTTTATTTGTAAAAGTGAACAATCTTTGTCAGAAAGCTGCATCTTTACTCTTCAAGTGTAACTTATTTGCAGCCCAAGGTATATCTTAAGCATTATGAGCCTTAAGGGAGCATTATGGCCTCAACATTCCCATTTAGGTTCATGAATCTTCTATATACATTTGAGGCTCCACGTTGAAACTGTCTAAAAGCATGTTTTCTAATAGATCAACTATTCCTATTTAAATTATTATCTAGCGAGAGGTCTATAGGTCTAGCCTATATACTGAGAAATATCACCTCTTTATATTTAAAAGTTTATAAAATAAACAGAATTATCCCTTATATAAATTATGTTCTACTCCCAAGATATCTTTTCCTGAAAAACTAAAATTAACACTACATGGAACACAAAGGGGTCACCAAAAATATGTATTAGCTATAATCTGCAAATAGTATTTTTGTATTAGCATCTATCAGTGGTAGAGAGATAAAAGACATATAGCATGATAGCAACAGACCTTGAATATTCAAAAGTCAATATGAACATTCTGGACCTGAGGAAATGTGTCTGAAATGATCCACCTCTTCCCTTTTCAGGGTAGCCTATGTGATCATCTCAACTAGGTGTCAGCAAACTATGGCCTGCCAGCCAGGTCCACCCCAGAAATGGTTTTTTATAGTTTTACATTTTCAAGACATATCAAAATAATAGTATTACATGACGCTTAAGAGTATATGATATTCACCCAGTAGGGAGGCGTGCAGGGGGCAGCCAACTGATGTTTCTCTCTCTCCCTCTCCCTTCCTCTCTAAAAATCAATAAAAACATGTTCTTAAAAAATATAAGGGAAGTTTTATTAGAACACAGGCAAACTCACTTGTTTATGTACTGTTTATGACTGCTTTTGCTCTACAATGGCAGAGTTGAGTAGTTGCAAGAAACCATATGGCTTGTAAATCCTAAAATATTTACTATCTGGGTCATTACAGAAAATTTTTACAGACTCCTGGTCAAGAAAGTGATAATTTATTACTTCAGTCCTCTATTTAAAACCCTTTAGTAGCTTCCTGTTGCCTTTGGGATAAATTCTAACTCCTTAATATGCCATCTAAGACCTCTCCAGTCTCATCCCTCTGCTTTCCAACTACATTATCCTTCTTTCAGTTCTGGGAAATACGTTGTACTCCTTATTATGTCCAGACCATGTTAAGGAGTTTAGGTTTATCCTTACCCCAAATCAGTCAGGCATAATAGGAAATACATGAAATTGGGTTAGAAGTTCCCTTCAAAGCTAGTAACTTTGGAGGTTTTTTTTTTTTTTTTTTTTTTTTTT
>NW_005371410.1:4254980-4276056 GCF_000412655.1 Myotis brandtii
TTTGTGTCCTGTTTCTTTGTCTCGGCATTTTTTATGCTTCACTGTGTCGATAGGGTGCCTTTCTGTGCTAAGTGTCCCAATTACCTGAGGTAGACACTCTTGGTGCACCCCCTTGTGGGCTTTGTGCACAGTCTTGTTGTAATTAAGCCTTGACTGTTGTAGTTATCACTGGGAGGAATTGACCTCCAGGCCAATTGGCTGTGAGAATCAGCTGTGTCTGCAGTGGGAGAACTTCTGTACTGGAGACACCCCTCTGGGGCTAGACTTGCTTCGATGGGGCTTTGGTGCTCACTTGGTTTTGTTTTTGTTTTTTTTTAATGTAAAATAGATAACAACACAGTACCTACTCATAAGGTTGTTTTGAGTCTCAGTGGGGATAATGTATTGAAAGTTCTTTGTAAAATGGGAAGTACTATACAGATATCATGTGTTATTATATTACTGTTGAGAAAGAACAGCTGTCATTATTACATGTTATGGCATAAAATAATGAAAACCTGAAACAGGGCATGAATTATAGAAATGTAAAGGAGAGGATATTTTTGTAAGCAAAATAATTATGATTCAGTAAGACCTTAGGTGAAAATAAAATATTTTTATTATAAGAATAAATACTATAATAAAAGAAAACAATATCATGAAATATAAAGAACAAAGTAAAAATTACTTGATATATTTCTATCCAGAAAGGAACATCCTTTGCCTCCTCATGTGAATATATACATACTGTACACTATACTTTACATTTGTAAATTGATTTTTTAATAAAAAATGTGACATGATAGACTGTTTTCCATATCAAAAAAATATAGGTCTATATCATTACTTTAACCTTTACATTATATTCATTCTATGAGTTGTACTGGCATTAAAAACAGGCATATAGCGCTGGCTGGGTGGCTCAGTTGGTTGGAGTATCATTCTGTACACCAAAAGGTTGCGGGTTTGATTCCCAGACAGAGCACATACAAAAGTTTGCAGGTTCAGTCCCCAATTTGGGTGCATACAGGAAGCAACTGATCAATGATCTCTCTGAAATTGATGTTTCTCTCTCACATCGGCATGGTGTTTCTCTGTTACATCAATGTTTCTCTCTCCCCTACCTCTCTTTCTCTTAAATTAATTTAAAACATCCTCTGGTGAAGATTTAAAACACACACACACACACACAAAACAGGCATGTAGACCAATAGAGGAGAATAGAGAGCCCAGAAATAAATCCATGCATCTATGGTCAACTAGTCTTTGACAAGAGTGTCAAAAACACACAATGGGGAGACAATAGTCAATAAATGGTGGTGGGAAAATTGGATATACACATGCAAAAGAATGAAACTAGAATCCTATCTTACACCACTCACAAAAATTAACTCAAAATGGATTAAAGAACTAAATGTAAGACCTAAAACCATAAAACTCCTAGACTAGAGGGAAACATTGAAAAATAGTTCCTTTACTTTGGTCTCAGCAATGATGTTTGGATAAGACATCAAAAGCATAGCAACAAAAGCAAAATGAATGAGACTACATCAAATTACAAAGCTTCTGTACAGCAAAGGAAACAGTCGATAATTTGAAAAGACAGTATACGGAATGGGAGAAAATATTTGAAAATCATGTATCTACTAAGGGATTAATATCCAAAACATATAAGGAACTCATACAACTCAACAGCAAAAAAAGATCAAATAATCTGATGAAAAAATGAGCAAAGGACCTGAATGGACATTTTCCCAAAGAAAACATACAAATGGCCAACAGGTACATGAAAAGGTGCTCAACATTACTAATCATCAGGGGAATAAAAATCCAAATCACAATGAGATATCATCTCATACCTGCTATGATAATTTTATCAAAAAAGAGATTATAAATGTTGACAAGGATATGGAGAAAAGGGAACTTTTGTACACTGTTGGTGGGAATGTAAATTGATACAGCCATTTTGGAAGACAACATGGAAGTTACTAAAATAATTAAAAATAGAACTACCATGTGATCCAGCAATTCCATGTATGGATATATATCTGAAGGAAATGAAATCAGTATCTCAAAGAGATAGCTATAATCCTGTGTTCAATGCAGCATCATTCACAACAGCCAAGATATGGAAACAACCTAAGTGTCCATTGATAGATGAATGAATAAAGAAAATGTCACACACACACACACACACACACACACACACACACACAAACAGAGGAATATTATTTAGCCATAAAAATGAAGGAAATCTTGCCTTTTGCTACAACATAAATGAATCTGGAGGGCATTGTGATAAGTGCAAAAAGCTGGATAGAGAAAGACAAATACTGTATGATATCAGTTATATCTATGGTATAATCTTAAAAAGGACAAAGCTGATGTCATAGATATAGAATAGAATGGTAGTTGCCAAGGGTGGTTAATGCTCCTCATGTCCTGTTTTTAAAATCTTTTACTACCCCAAGTTCTTGAAAATAGCCTCCTTTTTATTATCTAGAAGTTTTATTATTTTAATGTTAACATTGAAGCCTACAACCTACCTATATTGATTTTTTGGGTATGGCTCAAAATTAATTGTATCATATACAGGGTGTGGCAAAAGTAGGTTTACAATTTTGAGTATGTGAAACAGAGTTTATTTTTGTATTATTATTTATTAATGATTGTATTATTTTCCAAATGAACTGTAAATCTACTTTTGCCCCACCCTGTATATGACCATTTATTGACAAGACTGTCCTTTGTTTATTGCTTTACAGGACCACCTTTGTCATAAACCAGGTGCCCATATCTGTGTATGTGTTGGTCTACTACTAGACTTTGTAACATTGCACCAATACCAAACTGTCTTAATTACTGAACGTTATAAGTATATCCAGTAGTGTAAGTCTTCCAACTTTGTTTAAATGTGTTGTCCTTATTCTAACTTCTTGTGATAGATGCTTAAATCATGGATTTTTCAGCCTTTATTTTCTAACATATGCATTCAAGGTTATAATTTCCATTCATACATAGCTTTGACTGTGTTCTGATAATTTTTATGTTTTTTAAAAATATGTTATATGTTTTTATCATTATCGAGCTTAAAATACTTCTAACACTTTTGTTGTGAAATCTTTGCCCATGGTTTTTTAAAAATACCTTTCCTAATTTCAAACAATGAACTTTTTCTAGGAACACACACACACACACACACACACACACCCCTTAACCTATTCTGTATTATATCAACCTTTTGAAATTTGTTGAAACTTCCTGTATGGCTCATTATATGGTCAGTGGTAAAATCTCAATGTTCATTGAAAAAACAAATGTATACTTTGCAGTTTACAATTGCCAGGAGCAGAGTTCTATATCAAATCAAGTTTGTTAGACTGTTCAATATTTCTGTATCTTCTCTGAGACTAGTGTAGTGTATTAAAATTTTCCACTGTGATTGTGGACTTGTCTGTTTAGCTTTATTTCAGTTTGCATATGCTTCATACATCCTTCCTATATTATATATCCACTAGAGGCCCGGTGCACAAAATGCGTGCACAGGGGTCGGGGGGAGCAGGGGGTCCCTCATCCCAGCCTGCACCCTCTCCAATCCGGGACATCTCTCTCGCAATCTGGGACTGCTGGCTCCTAACTACTCACCTGCCTACCTGCCTGATCACCCCTAACCACTCTGCCTGATCGCCCCTAACCACTCTGCCTGCCTGCCTGATTGCCCCTAACTGCTCTCCCCTGCTGGCCTGATCACCCCTAACTGCTCTCCCCTGCCAGCCTGATTGCCCCTAACTGCTCCCCCCTGCCAGCCTGATTGCCCCTAACTGCCTCTGCCTCGGCCCCTGCCACCATGGCTTTGTCCGGAGGATGTCCAGAAGACGTCCGGTCTAATTAGCATATTACCCCTTTATTAGTATAGATGTTTCCTTATACTTATTAGATCTCTTATAAGCAATATAAAGTTAGATATTTTTAATCAACTCTCACAATATTTGTCTTTTAATTGGATTATTTAATTAAAATATTACATAAATGATAGTACAGTTGTGTTTTTCCCACCCTCTTTTCTATAGGTCCCACCTATTCTGTCCTTTTAACTAGTTAGATATCTTTTCCTTTTCTGTATTAACTATATTATTCTATTTTCCCTTTTAATACCTTATTAATTACATATTTACTATAATTTTTAAAATCCAACACACATACTTTATTCAAATTTCATCCATTGTTTTACTTGTGCTCTTTATTAAGAATTTTTCAGGTGTAGGATCCAATCTAAGATTACCTGTTGCATTTCAGTTGTCATGTCTCTTTAGCCTTCCTTCATCTGGGTCAGTCTTATTCTTTATCCTCTCACCTTTGACATTTTGAAGTGATGGGGCCAGTTATTTTGTAGAATGTCCCTCAACTTGGGTTCGTCTGATACTTCATTAGATTCAGGCTATGCATAGGTAGCAGGAATACCCCAGAAGTGACACTGTTTTTCTCACTGATCCTATCAGGTGGCAGATGACTGTGACTTGTTCCCATATTGGTGATGTTAACTTCAGTCACCAAGTTCAGGCTTGTCCTCAAGTTTCTCTACTATAAAGTTACTATTTTTCCCTTTGTAATAAATAACCTGTAGAACAAGCATGTCAAACTCGAGGCTGGTGGGCCACAGGCCTTGTTTATTTAAACCTGCCGGCCGCAAGTTTGACATGCTTGCTGTAGAAGATTATTTGAAGTTATGTGCATATCCTGTTCCTTATAGGACACCAATGGCTATTGCCTGAATCAAATTACTATAATGATTGCTAGATAGTGATTTTTAAACTCTATCATTCCTTCTGCATTTATTAGTTAACATTTTACTGTAAGGGTTGTTCCTTCTCCCATATTTATTTACTTCTGTCGATATGGATCCATGAATTCTGATTTTACACAATGGGTTATAATCCATTACTTAATTTTGATGCTCAGATTGTCCCAGGTTTGGTCAGTGGGCACTCCTTCAGTTGGCTTCCATGCCTGTCATTATTTGAGCACAGTCTTACTTCTGGCAGAAGGTGGTCCAGGTTACTTTCTCAGCCCCCAGCCCTGGACTCAGCCATTTTGCTATGGACCCCTTGTTCTTTTTAGTGGGGAATGATATTAAAACCTGAATTCTGGAAGCTAGGTGTGCTCAATATCACCAAGGTGTCATTGTTCATGTCCTTTCAGTGGACAGACTGGGGAAAATAGCCATTTCATATTATTCTTGCCTTTCAACATTTTATATTTGTAGCTCATTTCTCTCATCATGAAAAACCTGGCTCCCAACAAAATCTGTGTTTACTCCTTTGCTCAACTCTACAATACACATAAACTTGTTTCAGAATTACTATACTCACACCACTATTAACAATAAATATACTAGCCTATTAAATCAAATTTAAGGTGGGGTTTGTTGTTTTTTTTTTTGCAGTTCTTTTGGTCCCTTTATCTTCAGACTGACGGGACTAAAAGTACCATAGCCAAAAGTTACTTGGATTCTTTCTTTTCCACTTTTCTTTAATATGGTTGTTACCCTTTTTGTGTATAGTTAAGTTTATTTGTTTCTGTTTGTTTCCAACTTTGAAGTTTAAAAAAATTACTTATTCATTTAGCTTTTGGCATTCTAATTATGATGTGTCTTGGTGTGCGCCTCTTTGGGTTCATCTTGTTTGGGACTGTCTATGCTTCCTGGGCCTGGATATCTGCTTCCTTTACCAAGTTGGGGAAGTTTTCAGCCATTATTTCTTCAAATAGGTTTTCTGTCCCTTTCTCTCTCTTTTCTCCCTTTTCCCTCTCTCCTCTCTTTCATGGTGCAAATGTTGATATGCTTGGTGTTGTCCCAGAGGTCCCTTAGACTATCCTCATTTCCTCATTTTTTTATTATTTTTTCCTGTTCTGATTGGGTGTTATCCACTACCTTGTTTTCCAAATTGCTGATTGGATCCACTGTTTCATCTAATCTGCTGTTGATTCCATCTAATGTAGTCTTTATTTCTGATTGGTTCTTTTTTGTTTTCTATCTCCTTTTTTAGATTTCTTATCTCTTTGTTGAAGTTCTCTCTGAGAACTTCATACCCATTTTTTTGTACTTTTTACCTGATTGCTTGTCTCTGTTTCAGTTAGTTCTTTTTCTGTTTTTTTTCTGGTTTTGCATTTATGACGTACTAGGGGCCCAGTGCATGAACGCGTGCACCTTGAAAGGAACTGGGGGCTGTGAGGCTGCAGTGGGCACAGGGGTGGGTCTCAGCCCATCCTCTGCACCCCTGCCTGGCCCCTCCCACCACGGCCCCCGGTCCCGTCTGCCTGCAGGTCCGCTCACGCCACCGCCACTCCCACACGCCAACAGTGCCAGCCCCACTTGCACCCCCGTCTGCCGCAGGTCCGCTCACGCCACCGCCACTCCCACACGCCAACAGTGCCAGCCCCACTTGCACCTGCTGATGGCGCGGGGTGATTGGGGCCAGCGTCAGTAATTGGTGCAAGCAGGCTGACACCCTCAGGGGTGATCAGGGAAGGCAGCCACCGCTCGCACCCGCCGACGGTGCAGAGCAATTGGGGCCGGCGCCAGCAGTGGGTGTGAGCGGCGGCTGCTGCCTCGATCATCCCTCAGGAGCAGTGGGAGGTGGAGAAGCCCTCAGGAGCGATTAGGGCCGGCACCTGCCACTCGCATCCGCTGATGGTGCCGAGCAATTGGGACCAGCACTGGGCAATGGCAGTGGGTGCAAGCGGGGCCGGCGCCAGCAGCAGGTGCAAGGGCCGGTGGGACTGCGGCGCGTGGGAGCAAAGAATTTTCAGTAACCACCAGAGGCTTGCTTTGATGACAGCAACCAGTTCCCCACCGTGGCCTGGCGCCCCCGCTCACCTGCTCCACCATCCCACCATGGCTGATGCCCGCCATGTTCCGCGCACGCCCCCTGGTGGTCAGCGCACATCATAGCAACTGGCTGTTCGGTTGTTCCCGTTATTCCACCGTTCAGTCTGTTTGCATATTAGCCTCTTATCCTATATAATAAAAGGCTAATATGCAAATCGACCAAATGGTGGAACAACCAGTCGCTATGACACACACTGACCACCAGCGGGCAGACACTCAATGCAGGAGCTGCCTCCTGGTGGTCAGTGCACTCCCACAGGGGGAGTGCCGTTCAACCAGAAGCCCGGAGCTGGGCTCACAGCTGGCAAGTGCAGTAGTGGTGGAGGGAGCCTCTGCCACTTCTGCAGCGGTCAGTCATCCCCCAAGGGCTCC
Organism: Myotis brandtii; assembly: GCF_000412655.1. Classification (NCBI taxonomy): domain Eukaryota; kingdom Metazoa; phylum Chordata; class Mammalia; order Chiroptera; family Vespertilionidae; genus Myotis; species Myotis brandtii. The sequence goes on from NW_005371410.1 coordinate 4,262,218, forward strand.
CGGACTGCAAGAGGGCACAGACCGGGCTGAGGGACCCCCGCGAGTGCATGAATTTCGTGCACCAGGCCTCTAGTTTTATAAGATTTCTCTGTCTCCTCATTGTTACTGTGTTTGTTTCTATGAATTAGGCAAAACAGCAATCTCTCCTGTCTTAAAGGAGTGACCTTATGTAGAAACTACCTCTTTGTAGACTGCGTATGCCAAATGTCTTTAGCAGGCCAGCTGGAGCTCGAGTGTGTGTGGGCCACAGTGAGTGGAGTGGCAAACCTTACCAGGGCTTGGAGCTCTAGCTGGAGTGGGTCAGGACAAGGGGCAAGCTGTACTGGGACCACCTTGACAGGCCAGTTGGAGTTGTACCTGGAGTGGGCTCAGGCCTTGGGTAGTCCCTGGGGCAAGCCACACTGGGACCTGAAGCTGAAGCTAGATCAGGTGTGAGCTGTAGGAATTTCCAGAGGTAAGCCTCCAGTTCTGTAGCTGAAGCCTGTGTGGTCTTCAGGAAGTCCTAGGGACAAGCCACACCTAGGTGGGAGTTGTAACTAAGGAGGGTTTAAGCTGAGGGGAGTCCCAGGGGGCAAGTCCCACATCTGGAAGCGGCAGGGAGATGTTTCTGTGTGGTCTCTCTTGTGTTTGTTGTGCAGAAGCTGTTCAGTCAACCCTCAGTTCTTCTTCAGGGGAACTGCTCTGTCTGTGGGTGTAAATTAAATGTGTTTTCGGGAGGAGGTGAGTTCAGGGTCTTCCTATGGCACCATCTTAGAATGGAAGCCTCCTATAATTTTTTTTCTCTTGACTAATGTCTTTTTTTTATTATTGTTGACTAATGTCTTTTTGATGGGTCTTTTTGTTGTTGTTTAAGATCATTTGGTCTTATTTCTTTCCTCTTTTTTAATGTATTTGTTTATTTTTAAGTATTTTGGGCATACAATATTATATTTTAGTTATAGTAGTTTCAGGTGTACAAAATAAGTATTCTACACTTATTATACCTTACAATGTGGTCACCTCACTAATTCTAGCAATCATCTGTCACCATGCGAACTTATCACAATACTGGTGACTATATTCCCCTTCACCCTTTTCACCCACCTCCCTATCACCCTTTCCTCTGGCAATCATCCATTTGGTCTCTGTTTCTATAAGTTTGTTTTTGTTTTGCTAATTTTAAAAAATTGAATGTTGGACATAGTGTTTTCACCTTCAGAAAGAATTTGCCTTTGCTTCTGGCAGATAGTTAGGGCAAGGGTTAAACACCACCATTCTAGGGCTGAGTTTATTTGAACCTGAGCTTCAGTCTGAGAGCGGGTTTGTTTCCACTTGATACTTATATCAAGAGTGTAGCCCCTCAGGAATCCTAGCTGAAAGCCCAGCCTCCTCCACAGGCCCTGAAGTATAACTTTGTACCCTCAGCCCAATGACTCTACCTGAAATTTTCTGCAGTTTCTTAACTTCTCAAACACTACTTTCTGCTAAGTTTCTCAGCCTATTGGCCGCCAATTACAAATTGGCAAGTGCTTTGAAAAGCAAAAGCAGCACCAAATGTCAGGCTTATAGTCTAGATTTTGCTTCTGTCTAGGATCTTGGTCTTTAAATACTCACTGTAGTTCTCTCATGTCTTTAAACAGAATTTTTAAAAGTATTTCATCCAGCTGTTCTAGTTGCTCTCAGCAAGAGTATTGTTCTGATATATCCTTGTCTGGATAACTAGAATCAGAAGCTCTGCAATATATTTTTGGGAGGTGAGTGAAGTATTAAACTTGGCACTACCTGCTTTCCAATTCTAGATAACTCCCTGCAGTATGGTACTTATTATGTTTGAACTATTAATTACTAAGAGACTTAAATGTCACAAATTCTACTTTTAAGCATGACATGTCATCAATTTTATGCCAAAATAGATCAAATGAAATTATATGAAGTGTGTTTACTAGGGTTTATCACTTGGTTATATTGAAAGTGCTAAAGAGAAAGACCTAATTTTTTCACATTTTAACTAATTTTCAATAAAATAAATACATTTTCAGGTCCTTAAGAATTGTTTTAATCTTGTAAGATTAACAATGCAAGTCTTTCCCTTTCATAAGAGTAGAAGATATTGGTGTTTATGCCTGCTTAAAATTTATAGTCTGTCTTGCTCAAGGGCATGCTAGATGCTTTGTAATTACCAGCAAAAAAATCATTTTATATCACAGAATTAAAGGAGTTAACTCTTTTTGATCACCTACAAACTGCCAGGCATTATGCCAAAGGCTTTCTATAAGTTACCTTATTTAATTTCCATAATAACCCTAATAGGTATAATAATTCTATTGAATAATTCTATACCTATTTTATAGTTGATAAAACTTAGCAAATTTTCCTTGCCAATTTTTCTCCAGGTTAGGGTGACATTTTCTTCTTCTCATGTCTAGTATATCTATTGGAAGCTAGATTTTATGAATTTTGAGTTAAGTGCTGGATTTTGTTGTATTCCATTAAATAGTATAAAGTTGGGAATATTTTTGCACTCATCTTTAGCCATAGAAATCCCTTCCAACTTGATCCTGAGTTTTGTTGGGATGACTCCAGTAGTATGTTAGCGTTCTTGTATGACAAGGCATCCCCAACCTGGAATCAACCATATGTATCTATATACAAGTAGTTTTGATTTTAGTAGGAAATAGTCAATAGGGTTCAGAGAGTGGGTGCTAGGGTGCTTAGTTCACTCAGTTGCTATTGTTATCCAGGGAAAGAGCTAGAACAAGGATAGTCAGACTTTTTTGTAAAGGACCAGATAGTATTTTAGGCTTTGCAGGCCACGTAGTCTTTGACACTATTCAACTCTACCATTGTAGTTTGAAAGCAGACACAGGCAATATATGAATAAATGAATATGGCTGCATTTTAATAACATTTTATTTGCAATAATTGGTTGTAGGTTGGGTTGGGTTCATAGGCTGTAATTTGCTGACCTTGTTATACAACATTTATAGAAAATGGTTGCTAAATATTTCTACAAATATTATTCCTATTAGAATAAGCATGAAAACATTTTAAGATTTCTTTGCAGTTCCTTTGTTCTTAAAGATATCCCACAAAAGATAAAATATGTCTATATTTTAAATAGACTTGAAATAGCTTTTTGCATGAAGTTGTGCCATAAATTTGATATACTGAGTCCATTAATTTTGTTTTTGATGTTCGAGGAATACTTTTTGTTTTTATTTTATAACTATGTATAATTGGTTCTAAAATCAGATCTTTAAAAATGGTGCATCCCATGAGGTCTAGCTTCAGTCTTTGCTTTCTTTACATTTTTCATCTCCTTCTCCCTTAAGCTGCCACTTTTGGTTTATCCTTCATTTATAGAAAATATATATGCATATATATTAATCTATGCCCCTGTTGTTTTTTAATAAAACCTCTGTTTTAGTAGCATACTAAATACATTGTTTGGCTACTTAATGTTTTTAATTCAAAATATCCTGGGGATCACCCCATAGCATTTTTATAGAAAGACTGGAATGTTTTGTTTTTGTTTTTTGTTTTTAATATATTTTATTGATTTTTTTACAGAGAGGAAGGGAGAGGGATAGAGAGTTAGAAACATCGATGAGAGAGAAACATCGATCAGCTGCCTCCTGCACACCCCCCACTGGGGATATGCCCACAACCAAGATACATGCCCTTGACCAGAATCGAACCTGGGACCCTTCAGTCCGCAGGCCAACGCTCTATCCACTGAGCCAAACCGGTGAGGGCAAGACTGGAATGTTTTTAAGGTTATGATAATAATATAGTTGACTCTTGAAAACTGAGGGCTAGAGAACAACTCTGCATGCAGTAAAAAATAATCTGCATATAACTTTTGACTCCCCAAAAAACTTAACTACAGTTAGACCTCAGCATCCAAAGGGAATTGGCTCCATGATCCTTTGGGGATGCTCAAAACCCTTACATAAAAAAGCATAGAATAATGCATACAGTTGGCCCTATGCATCTGCAGATTCCCAATCATGGACCAAAAATACTGTTTTCAATCTGTGTTAGGTTGAATCCACAGATGTGAAACCTGTAAATACAGAGGGCTGATTGTATTTATTGAGATAAGTGCACCCATGCAGTTCAAATCTATGTTGTTTAATGGTATATAAAACAGTGGAATAAATATGGAAGCGTAGTGAAATATGAATAATTTTCTATTAAAAATCTAAATGGCTAAAAATTAATTCAAAATAAATGAATTTAAATAGTCTAGTAGCCCCAAAGAGAAAATTTAAACAAGCCCCAAATATAACTCTTGAAAAGAAATCATATGTTTTATTTATGAGTCCTATGAAAACTTCCAAAAACTTAGTCTAATATGAAGGCATGTGCCATTCCAAGTAAATTAATTTGGTAACAAAATATAAGTTCTTCCCATATATTTTCACATTTAAAATGATTATTCATTGTTCTTACTTATATAAGAAAGAGTATGAAACATTATGTAGACATTAAGAACTAATTACTAAAATTTATCTCAATATAACTATGATATAAAGTATTTAATATACTTGCTTATCTTGAAATTTACTTTTTCCTCATATCTACAAAATATGAAAATTCTATAATATTAACACATTATCAAATATTTTATTCTCAATTCTTAAAATTTCTTATTGATCATATTTGCCCTATGAAAAGAAATGTTATTTTTAAATAAGTAGAACAGGAATGGTATCAACATTTTATTTTATCTGTACTTGAAATAGAGCATTATGAACTTGAATGTTCTGAAAGCAAAATTTTGGGCGAAACTTAAACTTAGAAAGCTGAAGGTTATGAATTTAAATTTTCAATTAGCAATTGATTTTAACTAAGTAAAATATTACAGCAGGGAAGGGCAGAACATGGTAATCTTAAATATGTATATGGCCATTTTGTAATTTACCATTTGCCAAGTTGACATATTAGTATCATCATTTAGCTGTTGCATGTCTTTCTTCGTGCTTCTGCATATCATGAATACTCAGACGTGAAAATTAGAAAAGGTTATAACAACATTAATATATTATAGTTGTCATTATCTGTCAATGACTGATCTACAGTATAATTTAAAGATGAAAAACCTATTCAAGATTTTTTTTAGTGTTAAATGCTTTTTGTTGTAAATTTGCATATTCATTCTAGTAGTACACTCAAAGTCATCTGAGAACACAGGAACAGCAAGTTTTTTATTTTAGATCTTAGATGATACAGACAGATATGTGTAAATGTAAAACCTGGATCATGACCAGAGATTACTGGTGTTTGTTATCTTTTGTTCAGAGGAAGTCAATTTCACTTAATTGTGCTAAATGATTATACTAATCATTTTAGTAAATGGTAAGTTATAAAATTGTCATTGAGAAAGAATGGCAGAAATTAAATGGTTCATTCTTCTGAATATTTTCCTGAAAACTTGTGTCCAAGTTAGTAACACTTTTATAATAAAATCATCCACCAACTAAGTAACCTTAGTTGTGTGGCAATAAAGGTTGAGATTTATCAATATGATACTTTTGAAATACATTGCCATCTACATTGTCCATTTAGACTTGTAATATGCCATTTTAATCTTACATAGTCTCCAAAAAGAGACCAGCAAAACAAAATAAAGGACTATAAAACTTGTAAAAACAATGTCTCCTTGTGCCTTATGCCTCCCAGACACATGATTCTAAACAATTAAGCATGTGGTAACACAGTCTACTAGTATGTGAGAACCTTGATGGTTGGGCATCAGGGGTAAATCCATGTTTTATAGAGCTTGAGGCTTATACAATTTGAGGAACACTTCTTAAGAAAAAAACTTTACATTTCAAAAAATTTTACATTACAAAATTAGGTACCGGCAAGGACATGTACAAATAGGTGGCAATGAAGTTTAAGCTTCATTAGCTTTGTGGTAAATTAACCTCTGTATCTAGCACATAGTAAACATTCCATAATTGTTTATAGAATATTTTTTATTTAACAGCTGTTGGTTAAATTTGAAGTCAGGATGAGTGGTAGGGTATGACTACCCTGTTGGCCTCTTGCAGTGTCTTTAATATATTGTGATTTAACAGTACCTTAGCCTTAAGATTCAACCAGGTTTTGTTTTGTTTTCTTTATTGATTAAGGTATTACATACGTGCCCTTAATGCCCCATTGCTCCCCCACTCATGCCTTCCCCCTCATGCCCTCCCCTCCCCCCACCGGTGTCTGTGTCCATTGTCAACCAGTTTTATTGAATGTCCTTTTTCCTGGATGTGCTGGCCTATTCAGGTAAAATACATGAAAATGGAATATAAAGCCAAGTGGTTATTATTTTCTTGACTCGTTTACAATGTGGCTATTCCCAGAGGTTTATGAACACATTTAATTGTATATATCAAACATTTAAACTAAATTCCAACACTAAGATTATCTAAAAATTAAATAAATGAAGCCAGAAGATAACTAATTGTGAAGTAATTGGATAGTAGAATATATATTTGTGTGTGTGTGTGTATATATAAATATATGTTATATATATGTACTAGAGGCCCAGTGCATGAATTCGTGCACAGGTGGGGTCCCTAGGCCTGGCTGGCGATCAGGGCCAATCAGGGCCGGACTGATTGGGGCCTGCTGGCTGAGGGGAGAGACAGGGTGCAGGAGGTTGGCTGCAAGCCCCAAGGAGGGAGCCGACCCTCGGCCCCTCTGGGAAAGGGGCCATGTCCACTGCCACCCACCACTGGTTCCCCCTCCCAGCCTGGGGCCTGAAGGCCCTGGCGGGGTCGGGAGAGGAGGCGATGGTTGCTGGGCCGGGAGTGGAAGGAATGGACGCCAACGCCACCAGCAGCGGAGGTTGGCTGTGGGAGCACACTGACCACCAGGGGGCAGGCAGCTCCTGCATTGAGCACCTGCCGCCTGGTGGTCAATGCACATCATAGCGACTGGTCAACAGGTCGTTTGGTCATAACAATTGCTTGGGCTTTTATATATAGATATATATAACATATGTATCTCTCTCTCTCTCTCTCTCTCTCTCTCTCTCTCTCTATATATATATATATATATATATATATATATATACACACACACCTTCCGGACAAAGCCATGGTGGTGGTCCGAGGCAGAGGCGGTTGGGGCAATCAGGCTGGCAGGCAGGTGAGCGGTTAGGAGCCAGCAGTCCCTGATTGCAAGAGGGATCCCAGATTGGAGAGGGTACAGGCCAGGCTGAGAGACACCCCCACCCCCGGGCACGAATTTCGTGCACCGGGCCACTAGTGTGTGTGTGTGGATACTATATATATCCCACGTTCAAAGGCTGTTAAATTGCATTGTTTACCCATATCTTCAGAAAAAAATCACTTCTGTCATGGTAAACAACCTGCTTCCCTATTTATAATGGTCTGGCCCTCTAGCAACTTCAGCGCGAAATTATAGCTAATTTGCCTACAAACGTCAGGTGGTCATAATAATCTGGCCACTCAGTGTATGTGTGTGTGTGTGTGCGCACACATACACACACATACTAGAGGCCCATTGCAGGAAGAGATTCGTGCAATAGGCCTTCCCTTCCTCTGGCTGCCGGCACCGGTTTTCCTCTGGCACCCGGGACCCAGGCCTTTGCTCCAGACAGAGCCTTCAGTCTTCGCTCCACCCCTACGTATGCAAATTAACCACCATCTTTGTTGGGTTAATTTGCATACTCTCCTGATTGGCAGGTGAGCGTAGCAGAGGAATGGTTAATTTACATGTTTGTCTATTATTAGGTAAGATATATATATATATCTTGATATATATCTTGCATCAGACCCTAAAGACTCATGAGCTCTGTCAAACCAAGGGGCAAGGAATGACAAAGATACACTCTCTATTTAGCTAAGAACACATTCAGATACAGGCATACCTCATTTTATTATACTTTGCTTTATTGCTTCCAGATACTATGTTTTATACAAACTGAAGGTTTGTGGCAATCTTGCATTGAGCAAGTCTATTTCACCATTTTCCCAACAGCATTTGCTCACTTCATGTCTCTGTGTCACATTTTGGTAGTTCTCTCAATATTTCAAACTTTTTCATCATCATTGCATTTGTTATTGTGATTTGAGATCTTTTTTTGTGGGCTTATTCATTTTATTTGATTTTATTTTCATTACAGTGTGATCTTTTATTAACTATTGTAATTGTTCTGGGGCACCATGATCATTCCCATATTTGACAACAAACTTAATTGATAAATGTGGTGTGTATTCTAACCACTCTACCAACTGGCGATTACCTCGTCTTTCTCCCTCTCCGTGGGCCTCCCTATTTCTTGAAGCACAACAATATTGAAGTTAGGTCAATCAATAACCCTACAATGGCCTCTTAAGTGTTCAAGTGAAAGAAGAGTTGCACATCTTTAACTTTAAATCAAAAGCTAGAAATGATTAAGCTTAGTGAGGAAGGCATAACAAAAGCTGAAATAGGCTGAAAGCTAGGCCTCCTGCATCAAATAGCCATGTTGTGAATGCAAAGGAAAAGTTCTTGAAGGAAATTAAAGTGCTACTCCAGTGAACACAGGGATGATAATGAAACAACCTTTTTTTTTTTATAAACTTTTTTTTATTAAATGGTGATGTCCGTTCCGTCTTTTAGTTGTATTTTTGAAGTGGTTGTTTGCGGCAGCAGTCTCCGGTGTTTACCTATGCCACCATCTTGCTCGGAATCTGAAGCAACCTTATTATTGATACAGAGAAAGTTTTAGTAGTCTCGATAAAAGATCAAATCAGTCACAACATTCCCTTAAGCTACAGCCTAAGTCAGAGCAAGGCCCTAAATTTCTTCAATTCTGTGAAGGCTGAAAGAGGTGAGGAGCTGCAGAAGAAAATTTTTAAACTAGCAGAGGTTGATGCATGAAGAAAAGAAACCATCTCCATAACATAAAAATACAAGGTGAAGCAGTAAGTGCTGATGTAGAAGCTGCATAATTTATTAATTATGAAATAGATGCAAAAGTTTTAAATGCAATACTAGCAAATTGAATACAGTGGCATATTTTAAATTATTATTAATTTCTTCATTGAATATAGGGACCTGTTATGGAAGTATCATGATACTCTGGATTGGTGTATATTTACATTGTTTCCAATTTTTCATTGTTATATAAGTTTTGCTCTCATCACCAATCTTGGACATATAGTGTCACATCATTTCCTTAGGAAGATTTCCCAAAAGTATATGTAGGCAGATTTTAAATGATGATATGTTGTTAAAATGTGGAATCAGCATTGTTTTTCTGTAAAGGACCAGATAGCAAATATTGCAGGCTATGGGACAAGAGGAAAAATTGAAGTTTATTATATATATGTATATATAACAAGAAAATAAATTTCCATAAATCTTTACTGATAAAATTAAAATATAATAATTGAGTATAATTTTTGTAAGACAAGTCTATGAATGTGAATAATGGAATTTGGTGGGGATAACATTTCAACTAGGGTTGAAAGACAGTGTTCTTTATTATCAAAATCTATTGCAAATGTTCATCTGTTAATGCTCATCTGTATTTTACATATTTCACCTTTACAAATTTCTTTCTTCAAAGATAGGAATTGCCATATATTGATATCAATCTATGAGAGGTCATTTTTAGAATTCTATTAACTAAAAGACTAGCCTGCCTTTTAGCATGTCATTACATTGCACATTAATCACTTCTAATTAAAGTTCTTCAATCACATTGTTAAATAGATTTTGGAATATGGAAATTTCTTTGCACTTGCATCAAGGTTGAGAAACTCTGCTGTGGATTAAAATTGGAAAATATGTTGCTGGGAATTTGTGTAGAAATGGAGATCTCAGGTCTTTTTTTTTTTTTTTTTTAGCTTTTGACAGTGCAGGAAATGTACAATAGCCTGACATTACTTTTAAGTCAAACAATGTTAGTTCTCATTGAAACTTTATCACTGTATTAGGTTTCACATATAAGTAGTTTTGCCTTATAGTTTTAGGTTGAAACATTTTCAAGTCTGCAGCATAAGCTAATTTGAAAGCCATTTAGAATTAAATAAGAGCACAGTTCTTCAACCATTTAAAAATGTAAACATCATTCTTAAGGACTGTATAAAAGGCAGGCTATATTTAGCCCATAGGCCATAGTTTATCAACCCCTGCTGCATAAATTCTTACATTCCCAGTAAATATAAGTGCCTATCTCCCCACAAACTTTGCAAACAGTAAATATTAACTTTAAAATTTAATTTGAAATTACATTTTTTGATTTGTATTTGAGTATTATACAGTGAAATATTTTTCATGGTTATAGGTTATTTATATTTTATTGTAAACTGACTGCTCATATTCTTTTTCCATTTTTTAAAAAATATATTTTATTGATTTTTTACAGAGAGGAAGGGAGAGGGATAGAGAGTTAGAAACATCGATGAGAGAGAAACATCGATCAGCTGCCTCCTGCACACCCCCTACTGGGGATGTACCCACAACCAAGGTACATGCCCTTGACCGGAATCGAACCTGGGACCTTTCAGTCCGCAGACCGACGCTCTATCCACTGAGCCAAACCAGTTAGGGCTTTTTCCATTTTTATTGCAGTAAAATTATCGTTCCAATAATCATTCTGTGTAACAAAAATGTTCTAAGTCCATCCAGTACTCCTTTCATATTGAAAGACCTGCCATTGCCTAGTATAACTTCTATTTATCCTTCAAGACTCAGATCAAGGATCAGTTCCTTCTCTTTCGCTTCATAGCACTTTAATTCATTAACTGTTGCTTACAGTGGTCTCCCCACTGGGCTCAGAGCTTCTTAAAACCGGGTATTGTAATTGAGCTGTGTACTCCAAAAACCGCTGGCAGTTAGGAGGCAATGATTTGTTGACGGAATGAGTTCAAATAGTAGTATTAATAATCTTAACAATGTAATATGTGTTAGACACCTAAATATCAGAGACAGATTTGGTACTAGTATTCCAAACAACTGAATTTTGAAGAAGCTGAGGTTTTTCTTCATTAAAATCTCCCCACAGGGAAAACAGTAATTAAGATTTCTATTCCCTAACAAAACTGAGTATGTCAAACATTTGATTTAAAGATTTAAAATAACTTGTATAAATAATTGCCATTAGTTATAGCTATAATCTCCATTTCAAGAAAATTAAAATACAAAAAAAGAATATTCATACGCCATGTCTGCTTTGTAATCTGAACAATAAATTCTTCCTTTCAAAATCTCCTTTGTAACTTAACCAACATTCATTTTGGATTAATCTTTTATTTTGCTTTCTTTCCAAAGGACATCCATTACCTTGCACTAGATAAGGGTGAATTGGCACTAGCTGAAGTGGCAAGAAAAAGAGCTCGAGACATTGATGCAGAATCAATAACCTCTGGAGTAGGTAAGAATTCATGCTGGGTTTTTTTTAAAGTGCTTTTTGTTTTAATCAATACTTATTCAGTATCATTTCTGTTTATGTTTGTAGGTCATGGTTGGTTAATTTGAATTACTTTCTTTGTAAAGATAGTGTCTTTAAAAAAAAACAAAAGAATTAAGCCTGGCTAAGTAGTACAATATAAATATGTAAGTTGGAATTGTGTTAATATGAAAATTAATGATCAGTGATTAATCACCATTTAGCAAAAAGTAAAAACTTTGTTCTCTTCATATGATTTTGAGAGAAATGGAGTTTATTATCAGCTATTCCTGCCCAACACAGGAATTTATATAATCCTTTATTTATACACATAGACATGTCATATCTCAAAAGAATTCTCCCCTGTATCAGACAAAGTACTTCATATGGGATTTTACTTAGAAATTCCTAGAGTCATTTTACAATGTAGTCTTGAACTTTGTTCTCTTCATATGATTTTGAGAGAAACGGAGTTTATTATCAGCTATTCCTGCCCAACACAGGAATTTATATAATCCTTTATTTATACACATAGACATGTCATATCTCAAAAGAATTCTCCCCTGTATCAGACAAAGTACTTCATATGGGATTTTACTTAGAAATTCCTAGAGTCATTTTACAATGTAGTCTTCCAAAGAGAAGCCTAACTTGAATCTAAAGGTCCATTCAAAACTTCATAACATAGAAAAGTGATAGTTTTTAAAAACTATTATAATATCAACATGACCTTCCTTTTTCTAAACTCAGTTTATCTAATGGGACTAAATCTGGAAGTCCTGATCTCTAGATACCCCAATTCGTATTCTTGTATTTCCTATTCCTGGGTTAGGCAAAGCACCCTCAGAACTGTAACAGATTTCATTTCTTTGTGGAACTTCTGCAAAGTTCCTCTCCATTGATAGGTCATCTTGTGCTTTGTTTTTTGGAATGCTGTTGTAGGAAAAGGGATCACTTTTCAGCTTCTGTCTAACCTCACCACCAGCCATCCCGGCCTTCAAGGTGGTACTGAAGGGCTCAAAGCCATTACCACCAGGGTAGCTATAAACTTCAATACCAAAGCTGACAGTTGCTTACCAGAAAGATGATTCCAGTCTACCCTAACTCCGAAGGGGTTCCAGATTGATGCATAAACCACTTTGAAAATCTCTATTCCTAATCAATAAGAAATAGTATTAATATAATGTTACATACTATTAATATAATATTACATAAGAATAACTTCAATTGACCTATTACTGTATCTTGTTAACTATATTGATGTGCCTCCGAATAATAATAGCTAATATTTTTTACATGTTTACTATGGGCCAGACACTAACTTAATCCTTACATTTCTGTGAGGTAGGTACATTTTTATGCGAAGTCACTTTTAACTAAATAATGAAACCATACCACATTAATAGAAAGTATAATGTTATATGATGTGGTTACAAATATCCTCCATCCCTATCCCTCTAGCCATTTGGGAAAATACAGGAGAAAGGTTAATTCATAGCAAATTTTATGGGAATTTTCCTTAGTTATATACCCTGCCTTTTCCACCAGGGTATCAGATACAATGGAGGACATCTCTGCATTTACTAGTAAAAGCTATTTAAAGTTACTAGGGGTAAAAAGGAATATGAAGAGATTACCATGAGATACTGTGCACCAAAATGTGCCTTGTGCATTCTTTCATCAGGTTGCTGTGGCCAGCTGACAATTCCCAGCCAGAGAGCTTGGGGTGCCCTCTTGGAGCTCTGCTTCATTTCTAGCCAATTACTTTTTCTTCACTGAAACCTTGTTACTCCCCAGTTTTCAGTATTTTTAGGACTTACTCTTTGACCTGGATTACTATCCCTTAACAAAGACAGCATTCCATGCCAACAGTAACTATCAAAAGGTGCACATCTTAGGTGAATGGTCTACTCTACTTTTGTTCCAGAAAACTGGAGTGTCTTCCAATGGAATTAGGAGAGAGTATCTGGTTTCATTATAGTCTCTTCCATACAGCCCAAATCATGCTGGGGAAAGCAAATTTTCTCTCAGATTACCTGAGTTTAATTAAACTTTGGTCTCTCAAACTTTTCCAAAAGCAGAAAGTAATTAAGCTTTAGCTTTCAAAAGGGTTCTCTGCTGCAAGCAAGAGCACAAGTTATGTAAGATATCGAAATAATATTTAATTGTACGTATGTACCACATCTTCTATCAAAGGACACTGCAGTTGTTTCCATATCTTGGCCAAATATATGGTAACAGAAAATGATTTGACTTTGGATGGTGGGCTCACAATGCAATGTACAGATCATTTATCACTGGAAACCTATATAACCTTATTAACCAACTAGAGGCCCGGTGCACAAAAATTTGTGCACTCTGGGGGGGGGAGGGGGTCCCTCAGCCTGGCCTGTGCCCTCTCACAGTCTAGGACCCCTCGGGGGATGACCACCTGATGGCTTAGGCCCGCTCCC
>NW_005371410.1:4276437-4285145 GCF_000412655.1 Myotis brandtii
CTGGGGTGCCTGGCCAGCCTGGGTGAGGGGCTGATGGCTTTTTGCAGGCTGGCCACACCCCCTTTAGGGTGGGGGGTCCACTGGGGTGCCTGGCCAGTCTGGGTGAGGGGCTGAGGGCTGTTTTCAGGCTGGCCAACCCTCCCCGGCAATGGAAGCTCCCAGCCTCTCCTTTTTTTCTTTTTTCTGGGATTTATTTACCTTCTATAACTTTGTAGCCTGGAGTGGAGCTCGGAGCCGGCTAGGGCTTGGCTTCCTCCATCGCCAGAGGCAACCCAAGGCTCCAGCTCCGTGGCCACAGCTGGCTGAAAGCAAGTATCTGGGGTTTATTTATCTTCTATAATTGAAATTTTGTTGCTTTGAGTGGAGCTCAGAGCCAGGCCGCGGCAGGCGGGAAGCTTGGCTTCCTCCATCATTGGGGCAACCAAGCCTCCTGCTTGCTCCAGCTCTGTGGCTGCCGGCCACCATCTTGGTTGGGTTAATTTGCATATAGTCGCTCTGATTGGCTGGTGAGCGTGGCTTAAGGCATAGCGAAGGTATGGTCAATTTGCATGTTTGTCTTTTATTAGTGTAGATGTCACCCCAATAAATTTAATTTTAAAAAATAAGAAATATATACCAGAATAAGTAGAACAGATGTGTCATTAACACTGACCATATCAAGAATGATGATAATTTGAAAGAGTATTATTAAGCATACCAATATTAAACCATGATAAAATGGTTCATAGTCAGTTCACAGCTTTAGGAATGACATCAGGAACACTATGCAGAGGTCCAAAGATGGTGAAGAATGACTCAGCACAGGGATCCTGGCACTCCTCAGGCGACTCTGAGTCTACCCGAGTCCTAAGTAAGTGGTTGCAAATGAAATTTTGTGCATTGGTCCTTTAAGAGGGTGCCTGTGTCTCCAGCAGACTCTGTCTCTCCCTGGCAGACAGATACCCCACTGCTTTCCACAGCCAGATGTTATGTGAGCGCCTCTTCCCATCTCTGGGCTAGGGAACCCGGCTTGGGGTTTAGGCTCCACACTGCTCAGGGGAACCTCCCACAGGTAAGATATCCATCCAGAACCTCAGCCACTGCCCATGGGAGCAGGCCTAGCCTTTTTTGAGTCTCTGCCCTTACCAGTCTTGATGTGGCTTCTATAAATCTTTGGTTATAGGACTCCTCATCAGCTAGTCTTCAGTTGGTTATCCAGGATGACTGTTCTTTAATTTAGTTGTAATTCCATTTTGGTCCTAGGAGGAGGTGAGTATAGCTTCCACTTACCCCGCCACCATCTTGAAATCCTCCCAAAAAACCCAACAGCAGGCTGCTTTTACTACTGTAGCTTTGTGATAAAATTTGAAATCAGGGAGTGTGATGCTTCTATCTTTATCAAGATTGCTTTGGCAGTTCAGGGTCTATTGGATTCCATGCAAATTTTAGGACTGTTTATTCTATTTCTGTGGAAAATGCCATTGGAATTTTAATAGGGGTTGTATTGAAGCTGTAGACTGGTGTGAGTAGTATAGATATTTAACAATATTAATTCTTCCGACCCATGAACATGGATATCTTTCCATTTATTTGCATCTTCTATCAAAGGGTTGTCATTTCATTGTACAGATATTTCACCTCCTTAGTTGAATTTATTTTTATGCAGTTGTATTAACTTCTCTGATAATCCATTACTAGCATATAAAAAAATAATATATTGATTTTTGTATCCTCCAACTTTAGGAATATATGTGAATGAATCTTACTTCTTCCTTTCTGATTTGGATGCCTTATATGCTGTTTTCTTGCCTAATTGCTCTGGCTAGGACCTTGAGTAGTATGTCAGTCAAAGTAACCAGGGTTGAATGAGCTTCACTGGTAGTGTCCTTAGTGGTGCAATAATGCCAACATGTGCATTAGATATGAAACAGTATAGGCTTCTCCAAAGGGAGACTGTGGTGACTTGAAAGAATTTTCTTTCTTTTACGCAAACGTCATTCTGGAAGATGTTCCAGAACTGGTAAGGTATCTTGGAATCAGATTACTAGGCTCCTTCTATTGTGTTGCTTTGTCATCTGTAGGGTATCACCTTCATCTGCGTATTTGAAGATTTGCATCCCTACCTATAAGGAGGAGGAGAGAAAAGGAAGGCAATCTCTTTTCTTGGTCAAGGTACAACACAGGAGTTGTTACACATCACTTCTGCTAATTGGACAAAAACTGCTCATAAGTGTACCACTAACTGTAACGAAAGTCTGGGAAATATCTTTAATGGGATGACCATAAACCCAGCAAAAATGCCTGTTACTGTAAAAGCAATAGCAACTTAGTGGGGGGGGCGGGGTTAGCCAGCACTTCATCTGTTACAATGAGATTTGAAGAATAGTATTTAGAAGAAGAAAACCAAAACAACTTCCTTTATGGAAATATTTTTAAAACCACCTTCAAAAATAATTCCCGGCTGCACTTATTGTGACTGTCTACACATTCACATGTTAGGAAAGTCTTCCAAATACACTTATCTTATACTAGAGGCCCGGTATATGGATTGTGCACCAGTGGGGTCCCTCGGCCTGGCCTGTGCCCTCTTGCAATCCAGAACCCCTTGGGGGATATTGGAGGCCCAGTACACAGATTCAGCCTGATCCCCACAGGCCAGGCCAAGGGACCCCACCGGTGCACCAATCTGTGCACTGGGCCTCTAGACCTATATAATAAAAGTGTAATATGCAAATAAACTGAACGGCCAAATGACTGGTCAGCAGGAGGTGGGGCTGGCAAGCAGAAGGCGCCAGGCCAGCCAAGGCGTATGCCAGCAGGCAGAGGGAGGGGACAGCAAGCGGGGGGGTGTGGTGGCGACCAGTAGTGATGGAGGGGTGATTGGGGGGATGGGGCCAGCCGCTTGTTGGCCGGCACTGTCCCCTAATCAGCCTGCCCGGTTGCCTCCTGCAGAGGGAGGCCACTGGTGGCAGCAGTGACGGGGCGATGAGGGGTGGGCTGGCGCCATCCCCAGATCGGCCCGCCGGGGTTGCCTCCCACAGAGGGAGTCCACCGACGATGGGGAGTGGGGCCAGCCACTTGCTGGTCCCCATCCCCTGATCGGCCCGCCAGTCACCTCCCACAGAGGGAGGCTAGACTGCGGCTTAGGCCGCTTAAGCCGTCAGTCGGACATCTCGAGGGCGCATGCTGGACTGAGGGACTCCCCGCTACCAAGTGCATGAATTTTCATGTACTGGGCCTCTAGTATGCATATAAGATTTGGTTAATCTCTCCCCACTTCCCTCTGAGGTTTATCAGTCTGTTCCATGTTTCCATGCCTGTGTGTTGAACATCTGCCCCCTGGTGGTCATTGCACGTCATAGCTACTCGTCGAATGGTCGCTTAGACTTTTTTATATATAGACTAGAGTCCTGGTGCACAAAAATTTGTGCACTTGGGGGAGTCCCTCAGCCCGGCCTGTGCCCTCTCACAGTCTGGTACCCCTCGGGGGATGTCCACCTGCTGGCTTAGGCCCGCTCCCTGGGGGATCAGGCCTAAGCTGGCAGTCAGACATCCCTCTGGCAGCCCTGGACCCCTCGGGGGGTGTCCAGGCCTAAGCTGCAGTCGGACATCCTTAGCGCTGAAGAGGAGGCGGGAGAGGCTCCCGCCACCACCACTGTGCTGGCAGCAGTCATCCTGGCTTGTGGCTGAGCAGAGCTCCCATTGTGGGAGTGCACTGACCACCAGGGGGCAGCTCCTGCATTGAGCATCTGCCCCCTGGTGGTCAGTGTATGTCATAGTGACCAGTCATTCCCAGTCATTCTTGGCCAAGCCCCCCAGCAGGGACCCTCACCCTATGGGGGTGTAGCCAGTCTAGGTGAGGGGCTGAGGGCTGTTTTTAGGCTGTCCATAGCCCCTTCACGGTGGGGGGGTCCTGCTGGGGTGCCTGGCCAGCCTGGGTGAGGGGCTGATGGTTGTTTGCAGGCTGGCCAAGCCCCCCAGCAGGGACCCTCACCCTATGGGGGTGTAGCCAGTCTAGGTGAGGGGCTGAGGGCTGTTTTTAGGCTGTCCATAGCCCCTTCACGGTGGGGGGGTCCTGCTGGGGTGCCTGGCCAGCCTGGGTGAGGGGCTGATGGTTGTTTGCAGGCTGGCCAAGCCCCCCAGCAGGGACCCTCACCCTATGGGGGTGTAGCCAGTCTAGGTGAGGGGCTGAGGGCTGTTTTTAGGCTGTCCATAGCCCCTTCACGGTGGGGGGGTCCTGCTGGGGTGCCTGGCCAGCCTGGGTGAGGGGCTGATGGTTGTTTGCAGGCTGGCCAAGCCCCCCAGCAGGGACCCTCACCCTATGGGGGTGTAGCCAGTCTAGGTGAGGGGCTGAGGGCTGTTTTTAGGCTGTCCATAGCCCCTTCACGGTGGGGGGGTCCTGCTGGGGTGCCTGGCCAGCCTGGGTGAGGGGCTGATGGCCATTTTCAGGCTGGCCACGCCCCCCGGCGACCCAAGCTCCCAGCCTCTCCTTTTTTTCTTTTCTGGGATTTATCTTCTATAATTGAAACTTTGTAGCCTGGAGTGGAGCCCAGGGCTGGCCAGGGCAGGCGGAAAGCTTGGCTTCCTCCATTGCCGGGGTCAACCCAAGCCTCCTGCTCGCTCCTGCCACCATCTTAGTTGGGTTAATTTGCATACTCGCTCCTGATTGGCTGGTGGGCATGGCTTGTGGGTGTAGCAGAGTGACAGAGTGATGGTTAATTTGCATCTTTCTCTTTTATTAGTGTAGATGATCTTGCAGATACTATTCTATAAAAGGCTGTAACTTTATAAATTGCCATCTCCTTTTAAATATACTTTTAAATTCTGATATAAAAGGTTATTTGTGCTTGAACTATACAATATTAAAAAACAAAGACTATCATCCTTTTTCTGATTTTTTACAGAGAGGAAGGGAGAGGGATAGAGAGCTAGAAACATTGATGAGAGAGAAACATCAATCAGGTGCCTCCTACACACCCCCCACTGGGGATGTGCCTGCAACCAAGGTACATACCCTTGAGTCCACAGACCCACGCTCCATCCACTGAGCCAAACCGGTCAGGGCCTATTTCTGATTTTTATTATGCATATATTTATCTTGCTTTTTGTAACACAGTGTCATCAAAAAATCACTCAAAAAACTGATTTTTAATAATTTATCTTCTTCCTAAATGCCTCTGTTTCAGTATAAAAATCATGATACGATTGTGAAAATGTATCCAGTAGATAATATATGGACAAAGGTAAAGATTTGTTCTTATATTTAAAATGTCTCAATATAAATTCTTCTAAAATTTAAGATACAAAAAAAGTTTTTAATTCTCCAATTAAAATTATGATTAACTGTTCACTTTCCACTGTGCTTGAGAGACATTATATTACTTGTTTGACTTAGAAGATATATTCATTCCAATCTTCTATTTATTGTGTCATGATGTCAATTTTGATCTATACCTTCCTTCCTTTAGGCATCTTTGCCTAAAGACATAATCCTAAACCTTTTGTAAGTTTAAGTACATCAAAGACTAACTGCCTTGCTTAGCTACAAGACTATCTTACTTGTACAACTTAAAAGAGATTTATAGTTCTCAGTAAATTCCTAAGAATGCATGATTACTCAACCTTTGTTCCTTTCTTTGTGGTGACATAATGTTGTCAATCATAGAATGTGACATATTAAATAATACCAGTTTTTA
This sequence comes from Myotis brandtii, assembly GCF_000412655.1. Taxonomy (NCBI): domain Eukaryota; kingdom Metazoa; phylum Chordata; class Mammalia; order Chiroptera; family Vespertilionidae; genus Myotis; species Myotis brandtii. The sequence continues at coordinate 4,282,113 of NW_005371410.1, forward strand.
ATAACCTTAACCTTCTCTAAATTAGGTACTTACTTTCAGATCAAACTTTAACATTTAAATATTTAACAATTCTGAAATACTAGATCACTATATTATGAAATAAGGTGTCATATTTTCAGAACTCACCTTATGATAAATTGTTAGTTGCTAACAAAAGATAATAGTCTTTTCCTGGGGGAAAAGGTACAAACATTAAACTATTTGGGCTTTAAACCTGCTTTTTCTCCTTTTCAGAAAGGAGTCAATGTCTCACATATCAGGCCAGTAAATTGTGCTGACCCAGGACAAAATCACTGGCAATTAAATTTTCTGCAGGTAAATAATGAAGGTTTTTACTTGAGAATTACTATATTAAGAGTAATAAAACCATGAAGTTAAGAATACATAGAATATGTGTTAACTTGGCTAGTGTGTAGCACAGTAAAAATATCTTCTATTAATCCTAAAATGTAGTGGACAAATCAATTTGTACAGTAATATGCTAAAACTTTAAGAATACGAAGATATCTTACTTCTGGTCAAGATGGCAGAGTAGGTAAACACTGTGCTTGCCTCTTCACAAGCCACATCAAAATTAAATTATAGAACAACCATTATTGAGAACCACCTGAAGACTAGCTGAACAGAAGTCCAGTAACTAAGGGTATAAAGAGGAAGCTTTGACAGATTTGTAGTAGGGGTGGAGATGTGGAACAGGCAGGGCCCATCTCACTGGTGTGGCAATTAATAACTCAGGGAATCTCTGCTGGCAGTCCCTCCTGTGAAATAGGGATCCCAGTGCCCCAGTGCTGGGAAGAGCAGTCCCAATCTGGTTATGAAAATCAGTGGGGATTGCAGAGGGCTGAAACAAGGGTTGCTGGAGTTCCAGGCATTCTTGAGAGGCCGTGCACAGACTCATTCATTCTGGGCTCCAGTGTGGGTACTGCAGCTCAAAGAGCACCAGGGACATATGGGCGGAACTGAATTAACTGGCTTCAGGGTGAGGGCAGATCATTCCCGGGACAAAAGCTCTAGTAGGCACCATTACTCCTTTGTTAAGTCCTCTTTCCATCCAGTTGACAGCCTCAGGTGAGCATCAAATCTGAGTTCATAGTTAACCTGGCTAACATTCTCTGCCTGTCCTGGTGATTCTCTGACATACCACCCAAGCCACTTTTAGCAGTTTTTTCACATAAGCAACCTGCCTTGGCTTGTGCTACCGACACCCCTAAAATCTCTCAGGGCTCCACAAACCCCAAACAAGCAGCTGCTGGTTTCAGCATGCCCTGTACCACTTGCTAAGTGTCTCCAAGCCTGGCACAAGCAGCGACCATTCTCAACTTGCATTGTAACTCCTATCAGATGGTCCCAAGTCTGGCACAATATGTGGCCAGTATTGGCCTAGAACAGGGGTCCTCAAACTTTTTAAACAGGGGGCCAGTTCACTGTCCCTCAGACCGTTGGAGGGCCGGACTATAGTTTAAAAAAAAAAAACTATGAACAAATTCCTATGCACACTGCACATATCTTATTTTGAAGTAAAAAAACAAAACGGGAACAAATACAATATTGTATTTGCATGTGGCCCGCGGGCCGTAGTTTGAGGACCCCTGGCCTAGAGCATAGCTTCAACTAATTAGCCACAAACCTGGCTCAAGAGTCCTCTACCTCAGGTCACACTGTGGTGCCCATCAAACAGTTCCAAGCATGGAACTAGTGGCATCTGGCCTCTGTTTGCAGCACATCCTCTCTCAGTCACCTCCAAGCCCAGCACAAGTGTTAACCAATGGCAGATTACTTTGTAGCCCACTAGGTGGCCCGAAGCCTGACACAAATTGTGGCTGATCTTGGCTTGCACTGGAGCCCCTGTCAAGAGTCTCCAAAACTTAATACAACTGGTGGCTGGCTTTACACCAGATTAGAACCCAATCAGTTCAGAAAACAACACAGGGCAGACTCAGCTGGTACCAGAGCCCTATGACAGCATCTCCTAGTCCATGGGGTCAGCTTACACACAATAGCTTGTTTTCTGTAGTCATGGCCAATCCTCACAGCCAGTCAGCCTAAGGATCAATCCCATCACTAACATGCTAACAGCAATCAAAACTCAACTACAACAGAAGGGCACACACAACCCACAAAAGGGACATCCCTGGAGCACCCAGCTCAGGTAAAAAGACAGATTGTACCACAAAGCCTCACAGGACACCTAGTACAAGAGATTGACAGTAATGTACTCTCTTGATAAGTACTATACAATTTCACTCATGTAGTATCTAATGAACAAAATAAACTAACAAGCAAGATAGAGACAGACTCATTGATAGCAGGCCAACAGCTGTCAGGGAGGGGGCAAATTAGGGCGGGGAGAGTGGAAGGATTGTGTGAAAAAAAGCTCATAGACATGGACAACAGTGCAGTGAGTGCTGGAGGTGTAAGGAGGATAAATGGTGATGGATGGAGACTTGACTTGTGGTGGTGAACACACAATACAGTGTACAGATGATGTGTTGTAGAATTGTGCACCTGAAACTTGTATACTTTTGTTGACCAGTGTCACCCCAATAGAGTCAATAAAAAGGAAAAAAAATAGTTTATATTTTGGGGACATTTCACCCAAAAGCAGAATATACATTGTTTACAAGCTCATATGGAACATTTTCCACATGTTACATCATAAAACAAGTCTCAGTAAATTTAAGAAGATTGAAATTATATTGAGAAAAAGATGGCAGCTGGCAGGACGGAGGTGAGGGATAGGAAGTGAGTGAGTGAGGGGATGAAAGGAGAGTGTGTGGATGTGTGTGTTGTGTGTGTGAGTGAGGGAGGGACAGTTAAATCCGTCAGGAGCAGCAGAGGCTGGCAGACCAGGCTCTCTGGGACAAAGAGAGACTACCAACGCTGCGGGCGCTCCCCCGACTGCGGGACTCGGACACAGAGCCCACGCCATCTTGAAGGGGAGAGCGGCCTCTTCTAGGAACTCATCAGCACCACCACCCAGACAGGCCTGGGATACTGCCCGTCACCCAGCAGCCACTCCAGCCAAAATCCTGC
>NW_005371410.1:4286081-4286468 GCF_000412655.1 Myotis brandtii
AACTACAGAACTCTGGACACCACAGTCACGCCTTTCCAGAACGCAGGCCTCCTGAGCCCCACCACCCCAACAGACGGTTCCTGGGTGCCACTGTGAGTCCCCGCGGGGCACGCGTGATTTCAACCAAGACAGCAAAAATTGGGACACCCCATCCACGGCTGCTGACTTCTAGACACTTCAGTTACGCCTTTCCAGCTCGCAGGCCTGTATCAAGAGAACCCAAATAGCTCAAGTAGGGAGCTACACTAGACTACGAAGCCCAGGAGACCTGAGAGGTCACACCAGTAGCACCATACCCAAAAGAAACTGGGTAGCAAAGCAATCAGAGCTACAATTAAAACATTACAGCAAAACATGGGAAGACAAAAAAGCAATCCACAAAGGAAA
>NW_005371410.1:4288137-4292930 GCF_000412655.1 Myotis brandtii
CAATGACTGGGTTACCAGAGAGATCAAAGAAGAAATAAAAAGCATCCTGGAAACAAATGACAATGAAAACACAACAATCCAAAATCTATGGGACACAATGAAAGCAGTCCTGAGAGGGAAGTTCATAGCTCTACAGGCCTACCTCAAAAAACAAGAAAAACTGGTAATAAATGATCTAACCCCGTGGTCGGCAAACCGCGGCTCGCGAGCCACATGCAGCTCTTTGGCCCCTTGAGTGTGGCTCTTTCACAAAATACCACGTGTGGGCGCACACATACAGTGCAATGGAAACTTTGTGGCCCATGCGCAGAAGTCAGTATTTTGTGGAAGAGCCGGTATTTTGTGGAAGAGCCACACTCATGGGGCCAAAGAGCCGCATGTGGCTCACGAGCCACGGTTTGCCGACCACTATCTAACCCTACAACTCAAAGAGTTAGAAAGAGAGCAACAAGAAAAGCAAATCAATAATATGCTTTGATGTACTTTAACATGATACATCACATAAACAAGTTGAGAGACAAAAATCACATAATCATATCGATTGATGCAGAAAAGGTATTTGATGAAGTCCAACACCCTTTCTTGATAAAAACTCTCAGCAAAGTGGGAATAGAGGGATCATACCTCAACACAATAAAAGCCTTATATGACAAACCTACAGCCAACATCATACTCAATGGGCAAAAACTAAAACAATTTCCCTTAAGAACAGGAACAAGACAGGGATGCTCACTTTCACCACTCCTGTTCGACATAGTACTGGAAGTGCTAGCCACAGCGATCAGACAAGAAGAAGAAATAAAAGGCATCCAAATTGGAAAAGAATAAGTAAAATTGTCATTGTTCACAGATGACATGATACTGTACTTAGAAAACCCTAAAGACTCCATCAAAAAATCCTTATACCTAATAAATGAATTTGGCAATGTAGCAGGATACAAAATTAATATTCAGGAATTGGTTACACTTTTATATACCAATAACAAACTATCGAAAGAGTAATTAAGAAAGCAATCCCATTTACAATTGCATCAAAAAGAATAAAATTTCAAAGAATAAAATGCACCAAGGAGGTAAAAGACCTGTACTTGGAAAACTATAAGACATTGAAAAAAGTAACTGAAGAAGATACAAATAAATGCAAGGTTATACCACGCACATGAATAGAAAATCATTACTATGTCCTTATTACCCAAAGCAATCTACAGAGTCATTGCAATCCTTAACAAAATATTGGCATTTTTCACAGAACTAGAAAAAAATAATCCTAAAATTTATCTGAAATCACAAAGGACCACAGATAGCAAAGCAATCTTGAGAAAGAAGTTGAATCATAATTCTTTTATATGATATACAAGAATTAATTCAAAATGGATTAAAGACTTAAATGTAAGACCTCAAACCATAAAACTTCTGTAAGAAAACACAGACTGTAACTCTGTGACATCACTCTTAGTATTATTTTGGATATGCCTCCCCCTCCCCTCGGCCTTCATCACACTGTTGTCTGTGACTGTGGGTTATGCATATATGTCCTTTGGCTGATCCCTTCACCTTTTTTCATCCAGTCCTCTCCCCTATTCCTTCAACAGTTGTCTGTCTGTACCATGTATCCATGCCCCTGTTTATATATTTTTTTTTTATGATCTAGTTGTTCAACTTTTATCAGCACTTCACTGAGATTATGCTTCCTGAAGGCCAAGTCTCTACATATCAAAGAAAGACCTATATAACTGCTCCTGATTCTATAACTACAGAACTGAATTTTTAACATTCATGTATTCTTCAACTTCCTATAATTGAATTGAAAGGATAAAAGAGGGAATAAGGCCCATATATAATTTATTGCATATCTTTAAACCTGTATAGCAGTGTTATCTAATAGAAATATAATGCAAACTACTTACGTAACTTTAAAATTGCTACTATCTTTTTTTTAAAAAATATTTTTATTGATTTTAGATAGGAAGGGAGGAGAGAAGAGATAGAAACATCAATGATGAGAGAGAATCACTGATCGGCTACCTCTTGCATGCCCCACACTGGGGATCGAGCCCACAATCCCGGGCATGTGCCCTGACCGGGAATCAAACCATGACCTGGTTCACAGGTTGACACTCAACCACTGAGCCATGCTGGCTGGACACTACTACATCTTAAAATACTTATCATATAAGATGTTAAGTTTTCATTGGAAATACTTCATATTTAGATTTCATAAAATTTACAGTTGAATAGGTACTCTGTAGTATTTAGGTTGATCTAAATGTTCTTAAAATTTGTATAATTACTAAACTCAGTATCAGTTTTAAATTTTAAAATTATATAAAATTTAAAAGTTAGTTCCTCAGTCATACTAGCCATGTGTCAAGAGTTAAAAAACCACACACAGTAGTGGTTACCATATTGGACATGGCAGCTCTACAGCATTAGTACTTCTCAGAAAGCTTGGGCTTTACTCTGTTCCAGCTTGAAGCATAGAATCAAATTAGTTATTTCACTTCTCAGTGCCTCAATTTGTGAGATAATAATAACCTTAGAAGAATGATTGTTTAATAGTTATAATTAGTAAGTTCTAATGATTGCTATATCCATGAAATCACTGGTATGATATAGCAACTCTCTTTTTGGCATGCCATGTTATGTTAACAACTAGCTGCATTTTGAAGAGGAACTTAACCTTGTTAGGCGTTTGTAGCAATAAATGCTAAGCATTTATAGCAGTGGTTCCCAACCTTTTTTGGCCATGCCCCACCTAAGCATCTCTAAAATCCTGATGTCCTCCCCCATGACATATAATTCTTATTCAAAAAGTGAACTCCTGTTCACATGGAGGAAACGTAAACGGCCATTAACTTGGTTTAAACAAGCTTCCAAAGAATATGGCATCCATGAAAGAGAAAAATGAAAGAACGAAAGGACAGTTGAAGTACTGAGGAAGAAATCACTAAGAAATTGTTTTTAAAAATAATAATAATATGAAGTGATATGAAAAAATAGCAGTTTCAAAACATATAATAGAGAACTGAAATGCATAACCATGTCACAATATATATTTACATACTGTATATGAGGCCCCTAGAACCATAAGAAATGCAAAAAAATTCACTGTTAACAACTCATTCTTAAATTGCTCCCTTAAAAATCAAATTGCCCCCCTGTGGGGCATGTGCCCCACGTTGGGAACCACTTTATAGAGTTTTTCATCTTAAAAGGTTTTACAAATTTTAATTAAATCTAACATAATAATATATCATTCCTGTTAGAAGTGGATTCCTGAGATCAAATAAGGCTTTCAATATACTTGTCATACACTACAATGTACATAAATTCAAGTCTTAATATCTTATTCCTGAGAGCACAAAATATTCATATTTAGTAACTTTTCTGATCCTTAGTACCATAATAAACTAATCTCAACCGAGAAAAACATTGTTTCTATAATGTTTATCACTTGTGTATTGTCTGCAGAAGTAACAAAGGTCAAGCATAGCTTTCTTTTAGATTTTTAAATTCCCATTTTTATGATGCTTAACCTCTAAACTGCCACAAGAACCATAATAACACCATCCATTGTTAATGGGCTTTATAGTTTTCAAAGTGCTTACATGCATTCTTTTATTATCTCAATAAACCTAGATAAACAGAACAGGTGTTATGACCCCCCCTTTTTTTTTAATGAAATTCAGAAAGGTTGGCCCAGCCAATGTGGCTTAGTAGTTGAGTGTCGACCTATGAACTAGGAGGTCAGGATTCGCTTTCCGGTTAGGGCAAATGCCCGGGTTGTGGGCTCCATCCCCAGTAGGGGGTGTGTAGGAGGCCACTGATTCTGTCTCATCAATGTTTCTATCTCTCTCTCCCTCTCCCTTCCACTTTGAAATCAATTTTAAAAGAAAAGAAAGGCTGAGTGACTTGCTCAAAGTTGTACAGTGATCAGTACAAGAGCTAGAGCCAAACCCCAGGAGTTATGACTTTAGCCATTTGTCAAGTGCTCACTATTGTTGGAGAATGTGTTGAACACTTTGTGTGTATTACCTCATTTAATAGTCTCAACATATCATAAATGTATCTATTTTACAAATGAAAAAAGTATAATGCAGAAAACTGTTACCCATAGGTCCTTTTTCTTTCAAAACATGTTTTTAACTTCTCTACTGTGTTGAATCTAAAAATAAAATATCGGTTAGAAAAGAAAGGAAGTAATCTCTTTTTTTTTTTAATCCTCACCCAAGGCTGTTTTTATTGATGAGAGAGAGAGAGAGAGAGAAACATTGATGTGAGAGAGAAACATCAGTTGCCTCCCACACAAGCCCCAAAACGTGGGCTGTGCACTGACTAGGAATCAAACCCGTGACCTTTTGGTGTACAGGACGATGCTCTAACCAGCTGAGCAACCTGGCCAGGGTGGGACTAAACTTAATTAAAAATAAAAATAACTACTATTTACTAGCACATATTATTTGCCAGGCATGGTGCTAAGCTCTGCAATTACTGTTGTTACATTTACATTAATAAGAGTTAAGTATCATCTTTCCCATCCTATCCTATCTAATAAAGACAAAAAGGGTAAGTAACCTTACCTCCCCTACGCTTCCCATTGGCAAATCAGGGTGATATGCAAATTAACTGCCAACAAAGATGGCAGCCGGCAGCCACGCAGCTGAAGCGAGCAGAAGGTTTGCTTGCTCCAGTGATGGAGGAAGCCAAGGTTCCCCGCCTGCCGCAGCCTGCTCTAAGCTCTGAAAGCAACATCTCCAAAAGCAACAAAGTTTCAATTATAGAAGCCAAACAAA
>NW_005371410.1:4293713-4310281 GCF_000412655.1 Myotis brandtii
CGAGTGCACAAATTTTTGTGCACCGGGCCTCTAGTATAGTCAATAATCCTATATAATAAAAGGCTAATATGCAAATTGTCCCCAAGGGCAGGAGTTCAACCCACTGAAAGTTAGATGTGTGCTGACCACCAGGGGGCGGTGTGAAACATGGCAGGCATCGGCGGGCCTCTAGTATATAATAAAAGCCTAATATGCTAAGTGTCCAGTTGACCGGTCGGCCATTCAACCAATCAAAGAATAATATGCTAATAATATGCTCAACCGCTCACTATGATGTGCACTGGCCACCAGTGGGCAGATGCTCTGACCAGTAGATTAGCTTGCTGCTGGGGTCTGAGCAAGATAGACCGGACTCGCCCTGAAGCCCTCCGGCAGTCCCTCCCCGGTCCTGATCGCGCATTGGTGGGTCCCTCAGCCTGGCCTGTGCCCTCTCGCAATCAGGGACCCTTCAGGGGATGTTGGAGAACCGGTCTCAGCCCAATCCCACAGGCCAAGCTGAGGGACTCCACTGGTGCATGAATTCGTGCACCAGGCCTCTAGTTTATAAATAAGGACACAGACTCAAAATGTCAGAGTCAGAATTTAAAATAATTCCTGTTTGATTTCAAATCACATACTTTGAACCACTTTGCCATTCTGCTTTTTTACATCAAGTCTGCTATTTCCCATATTAGTTGCTGCTCCAAAACTGCTTGTTAGGTTTTTGTTGTTGTTGTTTTTTTTTTTTTGAGTTATTTTGCTTTGGGTTCCATTCGTCTTTTGAATTTAAGAAGGATAGTAAGAAAGGTTTTCTTTGTTGTCTTTGTTCACCATATTATACTAACATTGCCAAAAGTACGTACTTATAGCATTTTCATAGCATACTGCAGGGAATTAGCTTTGTGCACTGTCTCATACAGTCTCTAACACCCCTGAATAGTAAGTTGGCAGGTAATCATACTAATATGGAACTGAACTTCTTTACCTTGGATTTTGAGCTAAGTAGTTCCTTCACTTATTAAATGGTAAATTTCATCAATTCCTCTAGAACTAAAGGAAATTGACTTGTTCATTCAGTGGGTATATTTATTTACAGCTATACTTATAACAAAATATGAGATTGAGAACTAAGCATTGTTTAACAAATCTGCTTAATGTAACTAATTTATATTACTGGAGACTATAGAGTGTGTGTGTAAAAGGTGATTACTTATCCTCAGTCAGATTCTTTTTTCCTACCTTACCTAACTATCCTCATGAACTCACTTTATTTGGCCTTAGTAATCAAAAACAAGTGTTTACATCTTCCTAACACTTTTTTATTACAAATGGTATATTAACGTAACCACCATACATGTGTCCAGGGCAACTTTTCTTTTAAAATTAAATTAGTTCCCTTTTCTTTGTAATGTATTTTCTGACTAAATTACCACTATTTACCACGTTCCTGGTAAGACTGTTTCTAAGAAGGAAGCAAAACAAGTTTTTGCACAAACATTCATATGCAAGGGCAAAAGAAGACAAAATGTGAAAGAGAAACATGTTATTTTTAGTAAAACTCTTTTCTCTTCTAGAAGAGAGCTATTCAAAAAACATGCATTGTAGTACTATATAGAAATGACTATTTTAGTTTATAAAATTTATAGTTTTTCCAAGCTAATAATGTACATATCTGGAATGCATTCATTTAAGCAGAAGAAATAGCTGGCAAATATTTTTATGTCAGGTGGTATGCATGCTAAATTTATAACCTTTCTTCTGTTTATTCAATGTAAGGTAACTTGATGTGACAGGGTGTGACATATCACAAAGAGGACTCAGCTCAGGAATTTCAAGAAATCTTGAAAACAATATTTTAAAGATCTGTGGAGTATGTTGTTTTTTCTTTCCTATTATCTGTCAGAGAATGGAGTTCAATTGCTTACTAGTAAATGCTTAGGAAAGTCTTTTGCTCAGGAAAAAAATATATCTGGCAATTGGGTTCTGGGAAGAATCTTCTATTCCTTTACAGTTAGATATATCTGCTGGTAGGTACTCTATTCATTTAGAGTTTACATATCTATAACCAGACAATTCAAGCAATACATTTATGTTTCACCTACTTTTCCTTTTTATCTAAAGCCTTTGCAGTTATTTAGCTGCCATTACAAACTCCTGTTCCAGAGCATAGGGTTTCAACAAAGAATATGTTAGATCACAAGATTTGCTTCTAAAGTGCCAAATATTGTTTCTATCATAGGAAAATGAATGTGTGCTTTTTAAGGTGAATGTTAGTTTCTATCATAGGAAAATGAATGTGTGCTTTTTAAGGTAAATGTTAAAGTATAACATACATTTGAACGGGTGTGCATACTGTTAAGTGTTCAACTCAGTGAACACATCCATATAACAAGCATACAGATAATTAAACTGAATTTTATCACCACCCCAAAAGCCTCCCTTGTACCTCCAAAGTATAAACATTCCTGACTTATAATACGACAAATCATTTTACTTGGAAGAAAATCATGCATCCTTATCTAGAAATAGGTGCACTCATAAATATATGCATTGTCAGTAATGTATAGAGATGACTAATAGAGTGTCTTTTGAGAAGGGTTGAGGTCTGATGTATTTCACTTAACATTATGTTTTTAAAATACACCCATATTACTATTATGTTATTCCCTTGTATACTACAGATATGTTACAGTCTATTTATTCATTTTATCACTGATGGACATTTGAGTTATTTCCAGTTTGGGGCTCTTTTAAACATTTTCTACATGGCCTTTGTGAATATACCTATGCATTTCTACATATATTCAACTTTAGTAGATACCTTCAAAGATTTCTCCAAAATAGCTGAAGCAATTTACTTTTTTATTATCAGTATATGAAAATTCCAGTTCATCACCGTCCTTGCCAATACTTGTTATTCCCAACACTGTTTACTCATTGTGAATTTAATTTATATTTCTCTGATGACTCATGAAGTTAAGCATCTTTTTATAAGTTTTTTGGAAATATGGATATATGTTTTGTGGAGTGTCTCCATTGGTTAGGCTTATATGCATACATATAAGTCCTTTGGTTGATATAGCATAAATAATTTTATATAACATCAATTTTACTTTGCTAAAATAAAATTCATAGATAATGAACATTTTAACACACAATTTAATAAGACAATGCAGTCATAACTTTAATATAAGAAATAAATCAAAAGTAATTTATAATAAAAAAATAAATCCTTGACCGAAATACTGCAAGCTTTAGGTGGGGATGGTCAGCATAGACTACCAACCATCTAGCTAGGTGTGCCATCTGCTCTATCCACTCCTAGAATGCTGACCTGTTTACGTGAGGTCTTCTCAGACCAGGAGACAAAAGGGGTTACCTTGTCACTAGAACTGCAAGTGAAAGTCTTGGAGCTTAATGTGGCAAACAGTGTAGTTTTCCAAGCCAGAGGCTCTGTTCCCACATTCTTGATCTATGGTCATGATACATGAGATCTTCAGTTTTTAAAAATGTCTTGTTGGGGGGGGGGGCAGGAGAATGCCTGTTATGTCAATACCCTACAGCTCTGGTGGTCTGATACTTAAAAAGCTAGATTTACAGGACACAATTGTAAGTGGGAAAGCCCTCCAGATTCCAAAGGTTGATCTTTTATATTAGAAGTAATCATATATCTGAATGAAATTTTGATTTTTAACCATAGTTTCAACTTTATATGAGTCTGTCTACGCAAAGCAATTCAGTTTTGGCAATTAAGACTGCAAGAATACCATTACTGTACCAACCCCTAAGAATGCATCTTTGAGAGCCTGAAGTTGACTCTCCTAAGCTCAATGTTCTGTCAAACTATGGGAAAGGATCCAACCCCAAGAAGGGCAACCCCTCATCAAAGATATTTAAACTTTTCTGGGATTCACAGGTTATTTCATCCCCCATTTTTCTAACCTCGTTGCCCTGTTTAATGAACAATCTCAAAAAAGTAAAGGCTTTGCTTGAGTTCTGGTCATAAATTTTCCACATCATTTTAATTAACAGACTATTAAGAGCAAACAGTACGTGGACATGCACACATGGCAATGCCTAATATAATCAAGAACCTTTTAGAAACAAGCCCCTCAAGACAAGGGGTATAGACCAAGAGATGGGGAAGTTATGTGCCAATACACCTGGTTCTGTGTATCTTAAAAAAACTTCAAACATAAGTCCTGCACTGGAGGGTTATACTCTAGCCAATAAATAATAATTTACACTCATTTACAGAATATCACTGCATACTAATCTTAACTTCCACACCTGCTTTTTTTCCTGTACTACTAGATAACTTCACAACCCTCCCCAATCACTAGATTTGGAAGGACTTCACACTAAGAAACCTAAAAAGACTAAGAAAAAACCTTCTAATGCACCAAGCAACAGACAGTAGTCACCAGGAGACATAATCAAAGTTAGAGACATCATTTTCCTCCAGGACACATCCATACTATCCATTTTAGCTAAAAATGTCCTAGAGACTTCCAGCGTAATGTTGTAACCAACAGCCTCACATTCAGCTGAAAGTTGTACATGTCCAATCAGATTCACCCACTTTTCTGCTGCTCCGTGCATCTCTCAAGTTACTTTCTCATATCATGCTCCAATCACAGAAGACATGCAAGAAGTAACGAGCTCCCAACAACTTCATGTCCAGTTTTGAAATCTGCTATAAGAACTAATTTTCTAAAACTAGAAAGTGCTAAAATACATGTAGAACTTTTATTGACTTATACCCTGCTTCTGTCACCCATTTAAGTTAAAATATGTACCACAAAAGATAGAATATAGACAGATAATAAATACATACATAAATAAGAGAAAATCACTAAGAATGCTGTGTTCGGAGCAGGAGGGGAAGGAGATGTAGTTAGCCATGCTATAGAGTTCTTTGTTGCTGCTATGTTGTTTTCACTACATCTTAATATGCATTAAACCATTAAAGATATTATACATATACTAGTGGCTGGGTGCACAAAATTCAAGCACATTAACATGGAATTAGAGGAAATATTTTAATATTGCTATTTTCCCTTTCTCTATAATAGAAGTGTCAGAGATGAAAGAAAATTAGTAAAATGTATATCCTCCTGTCAGAGTCTGGGGCGCACCGCAGGACCCAGAGTCAAGTCCCCGCCTACCCGTGCGTGCCTCGAAATTGTGTGAGACCCAGACCCAGCTGGCCCCACCCCCGTCAAGCCCTGCCAGGCAGGGGACACAGCCTCAGGTCCCCCGGCCTGGCACCAGGGCGGGGGGGGGGGCACGACCTCAGGTCCCCCAGCCCTGGTGTGAGAGCACTAGGGCATGAGGGCATGATGACCATTTGCATATTAGCTCTTTATTATATAGGATATTTAAGTCATTTGTGTTAACATTTCCTATATATATAAAAGTTACTATAGAAAAATGTTGAACAATCTCCCAAAACTGAATCAGGAAGAATCAGAAAACCTGAATAGGCCAATAACAACTGATGAAACAGAAGCAGTAATCAAAAAACTCCCAGCAAACAAAAGCCTGGGTCTGGATGGCTTCATAGGGAAGTTTTCCCAAGCATTCAAAGAAGAACTAATACTCCTCAAAGTATTCCAAAAAAATTCAAGCGGGAGGAACATTTCCAAACGCTTTTTATGAGGCCAGCATTATCCTAATTCCAAAACCAGACAAAGACACTACAAAGAAAGAGAACTACAGGCCAATATCCCTGATGAACATAGATCCTCAACAAAATATTAGCAAATCACATCCAGCAATACATTAAAAAGATCATGCACCATGACCAAGTAGGATTTATTCCAGGGATGCAAGTCTGGTACAATATTCGCAAATCAATAAACGTGATACATCACATAAACAAATTGAAAGACAAAAATCACGTGATGATATCAATAGATGCAGTAAAAACATTTGACAAAATCCAAAACCCATTTTTGATAAAAACTCTCAGCAAAGTGGGAATAGAGGGAGCATACCTCAACATGATAAAGGCCATATAAGACAAACCTATAACCAACATCATACCCAATGGGCAAAAACTAAAACCATTTCTTCTAAGAACAGGAACAAGACAGGATGTCCACTTTCACCACTCTCATTCAACATAAGTCCTGAAGACCTAGCCACAGCCATCAGACACGAAGAAGAAAAAAAGGCATCCACATTGGAAAGGAAGAAGTAAAACTCATTATTCACAGATGACATGATGCTGTACATAGAAAACCCTAAAGACTCCGCCAAAAAACTACTAGATTTAATAAATGAATTTGGCAATGTAGCAGGATACAAAATCAACACCTAAAAATTGATGGCTTTTTTATACACCAATAATGAATTCTCAGAAAGAGAAACTAAACAATCCCACTTACCACTGCAACAACAACAACAAAACTACGATACTTAGGAATATACTTAACCAAGGAGGCAAAAGACCTGTACTCAAAAACTACAGGACATTGATAAAAGAGAAGAAGATATAAACAAGTGAAAGAATAGTACTGTGTTCATGGACTGGTAGAATCAACATCATTAAAATGTCCATACTACCCAAGGCAATCTACAGATTCAGTGCAATCCCTATTAAAATACCAACAGCATATTTCACAAACCTAGAATACTCCAAAAATTTATATGAAATCAAAAAAGACCTCTAATAGCTGCAGCAATCTTGAAAAAGAAAAACAAAGAGGAATCACAATACCAGATTTCAAGTTATACTACAAAGCCATCATAACGCATATAGATCAATGGAATAGAACAGAGACTCCATAAATCGACCCAAGCCACGACGCTCAATATTTGACAAAGGAGGCAAGAGCATACAATGGAGTAAAGACAATCTCTTCAATAAATGGTGTTGAGAAAATTGGGCAGATACTAGACCACCAACTTACACCATACACAAGAATAAACTCAAAATGAATAAAATGTAAGTTGTGAAACCATAAAAACCTAGAAGAAACTATAGGCGGCAAAATCTCAGACATCTCTCATAGCAATATGTTTACAGATACATCTCCTCGGGCAAAAGAAACTGAGAAAATAAACAAATGGGACTACATCAAAATAAAAAGCTTTTGCACAGCAAAAGAAACCATCAACAAAACAAAAAGGGAGCCCATTGTATGGTAGAACATATTTGGCAATGATACAGCTGATAAAGGGTTAATATCCAAAATACATACGGAACTCATACAACTTAACAAAAGGAAGACAAACAATCCAACTCAAAAATGGGCAAAGGACCTAAATAGACACTTCTCCAAAGTGCATACAGATGCCAAGAGACAAATGAAAAAATGCTCAAAGTCACTGATCATCAGAGAGATGCAAATTAAAACAACAATGAGGTATCACCTCACACCTGTCAGAATGGCTACAAAACAACGAATGACAAGTGCTGGCAAGGATGTGGAGAAAAAGGAACTCTAGTACAATGCTGGTGGGAATGCATACTTGTGCAACCATTATGGAAAACAGTATGGAGAGTCCTCAAAAAAATTAAATATGGATCTGCCATTTGACCCAGTGATCCCATTTCTAGGAATATATCCTAAGAAACCCAAAACACCAATCAGAAAGAATTTATGCATCCCCATGTCCATAGCAGCACAATTTACAATAGCTAAGAAACAGCCCAAATGCCCATCAGTAGATGAGTGGATAAAAAAGCTGTGGTACATTTATACCATGGAATACTATGCAGCAGTAAAAACGAAGAATCTCTTACCCTTTGAGACAGCAGGAGGGAACTGGAGAGTATCATATTAAGTGATATAAGTCAGTCAGAGAAAGACAAGTAGCACATGATCTCACTCACCTGAGGAACCTAAGTAACAAAATAAACTGATGAACAGAGTGAATCCAGAGGCTCAAAGCATGGAACACAGTGCAGAAACTCAGAGGGAAGGCGGGGGAGGGTAGGTGAGTGGGAGGTAATCAACCAAGGACCTTTTATGCATACATGCATGGCCCATGGCCACAGAAAATGGGGTTGGAGGCAGGGGCAGGCTGGAGGGGGTTAATGTGGAGGAAAGGGGGACATATGTAATACTTCCAACAATAAAGAATTATTTTTTTAAAAAAAAGAAAATGTTGAAAACAAGGCAGAACAAGTACTTTAAAACCAAAGTTTTAACAGTTTTGTTAAAGTATAATTTTTATTCTTATAATACATTGTATGAATCACAAGGAAATTTTACTCTTTTTAGATGGAATAGAAGTCTGGGCTTGAGGACTTCCAACTTTACTCTGGAGTTTTCAAACACTGATAGTATTGCATGGCCTTTTAAAAGCCTTTGGGTATAAGACGATAAAATGTGGTTTTAGTTATTGGCATGCCTGTGCAACAAAGCATTTGGGAGATGTGACTGACAGGCCAGAAGTGTGTATAAGGGAAAACCTATGCTTATGTCTGCTTCAGTGACTTTATTAGCCACACCCTACTTGTAAATTATAAACTGTCATTCAAAGTAGCATAGTGATATTTTAAACAAGTCAGGTTATAATACCGCTAGTTTGTGTGTGTTTTTTTGTCTTAATGCCTAAAGGTAAATTCAGAAAATGTTCCTATGTTTTGGCTCATAAAAGCGTCCATCTGGAAAAAAAACTAAACAATAAAACCCAAATGTAAAGAGCAATGCAAGAAAGATTTGTGACACTATGCATGTATATAAGTTATATATTTAAACATCACAATTAGCTAATTCAGCCTTCATTATATCAGCAACTATTTCAGATTGAGGATAAAGAATATAATTTTAATTATTAACAGGTTTTGAACCAGTATTTTAAAATATCTTATAAATAATTTGTTTCAGTATGACAATATACATACTAAATTTAAATTGCTATTAATACCAAAAGCTTCACTAGAGACCCTTGCTATCTTTATAAAGAAATATTCAAAAATCTGTGTTTTAAAGCAGTGGTTGCCAACCAGTGGTCCACAGACCACCGGTGAAAGGTTGGCGACCGCTGTTTTCAAGCATGCTATATTTTATAAGAAATGCTTAATTTTACATTAAAATACGAAAATTAATGCAAAAACAAATATATACTTACATCATACTTCTCTAACAACTGAACAATTTTGAACCAACGATGAAAACAAATAATAGTTCACTGACTTCTAACTAGTAATATTCTAATGTCCTGAATATTCAATAATTTAATCTTAATTAGTCTCAATAATAAAAGTAATATTAACTCATCAAAAAATTCAACTTGTACTGAAAAGTACAATATAATCCATGAAAATGCCTCTTCCCTTTTTTCCTAGATCAAAAACCTTACTTGCAATAAAATAACTTTTGTGGTCTAATTTCAATAAGGTAGTAATCCAAATATCTAAGCCTTTAGATAAGTATTAAAGATTTTAAACCTTTTACCATGAATTACCAATCTGAATTCTGGTCAGTGCTCCAACTTTGAGGTAAAGACCTTTCTGTGTAATTGCTTGGTAACTTAGTATTCAATAGTGACACTTCTAATTTTTCATATGTGGATGCATATGAAGGGTGTCCATGGATGGAGGCAACTTTAAGGGACATTAGGTAGTCTAGTCTTTATCTGTGGATTAAATTGTAGGATTTGGGGGTTTTTCTTTTTGAGGTGGACCAAACCACAAAACTATGTCTCAAGAAGCCTGTTTATGTGACAAGGAAGGAGAGATAAACACCTGTAAGCTGAAGTTTAAAGCCCAAACTAGTTTTGAAGTAACAAGAAAGGGAAAGCTTACAGTTCAGATTTCAGTCACTTTTCATCTAAACCTATCAATGTGTGCACTGGTCCATTAATTATGTGGCCCAGCACTAAATGATATGTTATTCTTCCTTTTTACTCTAGGATGACAGCTGTAAGGGAAGATTTTAGTTCAGGAGAAAGAAAGCTATTTTAAATACCTTATTTAAATTGGTCTCAAGAATTTACCTAAGTCATGAATGAAAAAAACCACTATTTGAGGATCAAATCAATTGTTTTGTTGATCACTCTGTCAGAATTAAAAACTGGAGAGATGATTCAAAACCTATGATTCTAATGGATCTAGCATTTCTAGGTTAATGAAGTATTCTAAAGTAGAGGTTGGCAAATTATTTTCTACAAAGGGCCAGCCAGTAAATATTCCAGACTTGTGGACCATGCCATTTCTGTCACAACTACTCAACTCTGCCCTTGTGCAAAGGCTGCCATAGACAATATGTAAATGAATGATCAAAATCAAGTTCCAATAAAATTATTTATGAACGCTAAAATATAATTTCATATAATGTTCACATATCACAAAATACTATTCTTCTTTTGACTTTCTCCCAACCATGTAAAAATCATCCTTAGGTTACAGGTTGCAGAAAAACAGGCAGCAGAAGCTGGATTTGGCATAGCCATAGTTTACAACTCTTGTTTTAACGAATTATTTTGGTTCTTGTCTGGTGGATTTCTATGCTTCAAAAGAAAAAACATGTCACTGAGATTTTTTAAAAATCGTGCTTAAAGTATTTGATAGATTTTTTTAAAGACTGTCAATGACTTGCCAGAATAAATATGTGGAAGTGATGCCATTTAAAATATATCTTCTAGATGAACCCAATTCAATATCTTTAGACCACATTATTGTTGTGGTAGTCCTTAGTAGAAAACATGAGTTTTTAGTATAAAATCTTTGGTTCCATTTATTCTGTTTAAAAATTTCCTATGCTAATTCATTTTTAGAACAAAAGCCATTAAGTCTGGCCATTTCCTAAATTACCTATTTTAGAGGAGGTTTAAATGCATGTGCATATTTTTTTAAATTTTAAATTGCATTTTTTTCTTTAATAAAACATTGCAGCACACAACTGAGCCCCCAATGTGTCAGTAAAGCAAGGGGATGTAGATCCATATGGAGGAGAATTGAAACAAGTTTAATCTTAACCCCATTCCATAACCAATTCTATTTTAGTGTATTTTATCAAGTCTTTGAAGACACCATAACAGTTTTATAACGAATGTTGCTGTGATCTGTTAAAGAATCTTCAAATTAAATAACCTGGATATTTAAGAATTTTAATTTTACTTATTTTTTTAAATGAATACAAAAATGGTTCAGAATTCAAAAGGTATAGTATCTAGTAAAAAGTTCTAATCTCAAGCCTACTCTGTAGTCACCAGTTTCCTCTTCAGAGGCAAGTAGTATTAATTTGTTACATGGTATATATATTACATTTATAATTGTATATGTTAATTCTATGTTACGTAATTTTATAGTATAACCATTATGGGGTTTTTTGGTGAATTTTATTTATTTTTTTATTGATTAAGTTATTACATATGTGTTTTTTAAATATATAATTTCTGATGACAAAAGTTAATAATACATACACATACTATAAAATTCAAACATTGATGGAATGTTTAATTTGGAAAATAAAAATTCTGTATAATCCCACCCATCAGAAAAGGAATCTTAGTAATACATATTTTTCTAGCTTTTCCCCTTTTACATATTTTGAACAAAATGTGGGTCATTCATTACTTCCTGTTTTACAAATCACCTTTTGAAAAGAACTTAAAATATTTTGCAAAGCTTTATGTGAATATATGTAGATCAACCCCCTTCTCTTTTTTAACAGCTACTATTCAATTGTATGGACATACTACAATTTTTTTAACAAACGGATGTTTAGATTATTCCCTATTTTTATGAAAATCAGTGCCACCAGAGGATTTTGGGAAGATGGCATCAGTGTAGTATTTGAATCTCCTTGAATCCCTTAATAACCTCAAAAATCCATGGACAACATCAGCAAAATCTAGTGAAAATATATTCTTATAATCCAAAATATAATGGTATGGACAAATCACCAACAAATACAGAATGCACTAAAAACTTCATGGGATTGTGCAGGCCCAGGATAGGTGTTGATACATGTGATTTCTACCTAGTGCTCTAAAAGTCAAAGTGAAGAAATTCAATGAAGCACAGATAAATGATGGGAGTAACTATAACTCTATTAAGGTTGTCAAATGCCTCATCATCTAATTAGTGACACGCATGAATGGATGAGCAAGATTCCCACTGTCCCTACCTACTATCCAGCAAAACCAAAGCCAAGAAAACAGGCTTGGCAGAAATCAGCAAGGAAAATGACTTTGCTGAGCTCAACTCTATTCTGGAACAATGAAAAGACTCAAGAAGTATATAACAAGTGGGAGGCTCCCAGCTCTGAGTGCACACACACCCTAATTACCACATCCCTGCCTTAAAAGGGTGGGAATGGGGCAGCCCTATGGGCCACCTGTGAAATACCAATGCTCTCACTATTTTTTCCACAGGCCAAAGGGGCTCTTGCTTCTGGCTCTAAGCACCTAGTCACACTAGCCAGACACGACCCACTCCAGGGACATTGATCATTAGGGAGCTGAACTGGTATTGTACACCTGTGAAATGGTAATGCAGGTGTCCTAAGGAAAGCTCAGGGAGGGCAGAAACCACAGATGGAGCAGAAGAGCAAAAGCTCACTTAATCTTGATTTTCAGTATGAATACAGACTACAAAAGTGGGGACACACACACACATAATAAAAAATTCACGGGAGAAGAGGAGGAACAATAAGGGGCACTGAGAGATGGAGAACCATTATGAACTGAAAAATTTTGCAGGGCCATTCTCAGAACAGTACCAGAAACGGGAGATGACACTGATGGTTATAATTTGTGGATACAAGAGAATTGTAGAAAGGTATGGAGGTGCTGAAATGGACTAGATTCTGGGTCCTACAAATGCTTACAACTAACAAATCAACCATTTTTAGATAAATTTCCCAAACTGAGAAGAAACAGTGGGAGTAGAGCCCAAATTCAGCATAACAGGCACAATTAAGCCACAGGAAAAAGAAAGTTGAAATCGAAGGGAAGAATATAGATGCTATGGGCTGAATGTTTGTGTCCCCCCAAAATACATACATTGAAGTCCTAACCCCTAAGGTGATGGTACCAGTCTGGGGCCTTTGGAAGGTGATTAGGTCACCAGGGTGGGGCCCTAATGAATGGGATTACAGTACTGACTTTATATAACAGGGTCCAGCGAGATCCTTCACCCTCTTACACCACATGAGGACAGTGAGAAGTCAACAGTCTTCAGCCTAGAAGAGGGCCTTCACCAGGACATGACCATACTGATACCTTATTGGACTTTCAGCCTCCAGAACTGTAAGAAATAAATTCCTAGTATTTATCAGCTATCCAGCCTGGGGTATTTTGATATAGCAGCCTGAATGGACTAAGACAATAGGAAACCATATTTTTGACTACTTGATGAATACAACAGACACATGTGCTCCAATTCTATGATGATAAAGTCATCTTGGCCCATTCTGCCATCTTAAATGTATAGAAAACCCAGCTTCTCATAAAAAATAACTACACAGTTACTTTTAAAAAAACAAAAGAATAATTTCCCTACAAAGAGTGAAAACACTACAAAATGACATTACCAGAGATGAAAACAAACCCTAATATTCTAAAATAAGCTTAAATAAATTAATATAGTGATAGCAGTTATGAAAAAAACATAAATCAGTATTAGAGTATTAGAGAAACTAAGAAATGTGATTAGAGAAGATTTTTTTAAAGATGAAAGAACAAAGAAAATAATTTTTAAAAAGAGAGGAAAATAATTTCAGAGATGAAGGTCAAACTAGAAGGATCACAAGACCAAAAACACAATGCCTTATGATAACTAGAGAATTTAAAAGAGGAAACACTTGAAAATAAAAAGTAAATGAAGGAAACCATCAACAAAATGAAAAGGTAACCTACAGATCAGAACAAAATGCCTGCAAATCATATATTTGATAAGGGGTTAATCTGAAATAAATAAAGAACTCATACAACTCAATAGGGGAAAAAAATCCAATTAATAAATTGGCAGAGGGTCTGAATAGAAATTTTCCCAAAGACGACATGCAGATGGCCAACAGGTACATGAAAATGTGCTCAACATCACTGATCATAAGGGAAATGTAAATCAAAACCAGAATAAGGTATCACCCCACACCTGGGGAAATAGTTATTATTAGAGAGGAGAGGAGGGGAGGGGAGGGGAGGAGAGGGAGAGGGAGAAGAAAAGAAAAAAGAAAAGAAAAAAAAGAAAAGAAAAAAGAAAAGAAAAGAACAAATGCTGGCAAGGATGTGAAGAAAAGGGAACCCTTCTGCATTATTGATGGGAATGTAAATTGTGTGGCCACTATGGAAAACAGTATGATGGTTCCTAAAAATATTTAAAATAGAACTGCCATATGATCCAGTAAATCCACTTCTGGGTATTTATCTGAAGAAAACAAAGGCACTCACTTAAAAAGATATCTGTGCCCTAGCTGGTTTGGCTCAGTGGGTAGAGTGTTGGCCTATGGACTGGAGGGACCTGGGTTTGATTCCAGTCAAGGGCACATGTCTGGGTTGCTGGCTCAATCGATCAATGATTCTCTCTCATCATTGATGTTTCTATTTCTCTGTCCCTCTCCCTTCCTCTATGAAATCAATAAAAATATATTTTTAAAAAGATATCTGCACCCCCATGTTCATTGCAGCATTATTTACAGTAGCCAAGACATAGAGAGGGACCTGGGTTTGATTCTAGTCAAGGGCACATGTCCGGGTTGCTGGCTCAATCGATCAATGATTCTCTCTCATCATTGATGTTTCTATTTCTCTGTCCCTCTCCCTTCCTCTCTGAAATCAATAAAAATATATTTTTAAAAAGATATCTGCACCCCCATGTTCATTGCAGCATTATTTACAGTAGCCAAGACATAGATGCAACTTAAGTGTCCATCAATGGATGAATGGATAAGAAAATGTGAGATGTATATCCCACATTCAAAGGCTGTTAAATCGCATTGTTTACCCATATCTTCAGGAAAAAAGCACTTCTGTCGTGGTAAACAACCTGATTCCCTATTTATAATGGTCTGGCCCTCTAGCAACTTCAGCGTGAAATTATAGCTAATTTGCCTACAAACGTCAGGTGGTCACAATAATCTGGCCGTGTGTGTCTGTGTGTGTGTGTGTGTGTGTGTGTTGCAATATTATTCAGCCACACAAAAAAAGAATAAAATCTTGCCATTTGTGACAACATGGATAGATTGAGAGTACTATGATAACAAATAAGTCAGACAAAAGAAGACTGATACTAAATGATCTCACTTATTGTAGAATTTTTTAAAAACAATGAAAATGAGCTTATCGATATAGAGAACAGATTGGTGCTTGCCTAAGTGGTGGGGGGGAGGGAGTGAGGGTAAATGGGTTCAGAGGTATAAATTTCCAGTTACAAAATGAATAAGTCATGGGATATAATGTACAGCATGGTGACTATACTTGGTAATACTGTATTGCATGTTTGAAATCACATAGAGTGGATCTTGAAAGGTCTCATAAGTACAAAAAAGTTTAACTATGTAGACTATGGATATTAACTAGACTTACTGTAGTGATCATTTTGGAATATAAATATCAAATATTTCATTATACATTTGAAACAAATATAATGTTATATCAATTATACCTCAATAATAAAAGAGTATTTTGAATAAAATGTATTGAATCTGAAAAAAGTGAGGAAAAGATTTTAAAAAACAACCTGAAGAGAAAGTACTAGATAGAGATAATAGGCAAAGAAGATCCAACATATGTATAATAAGAGTTCCTAAAAATAACAATAATAATAATAACTAAAGCAATACAATGGAATAAATCCTAAAAAACTATGGGGGTATGTTCTCTCTTCCCGCGACTAGCGCCGAAATCAAGAAATCTTGAGTAGACTGCGACCAGGGTTAAGGAAGAATGAAAACAAACGAGACTGGGACAGATAGAGGGAAAGCTGGGCCTGGGTGTGGCGTCTGCCCTCTGATAGATGAACAGAGCCCAGAGCCTGGGCAGCAACTTTTATTTATAGCCAAATATCAGGAAGTTTTACTAAGGGTAAATAAAAGGGGATTGTGTGCATTCTTGTAGCTTCTTCGTAAATCATCACCTCTGGGTGGGCTGGAATCGCATTCATCCTGGTGCTTGACTGGATTTACATGATAAAAACCCATTCCCCCCACCACCGCCTGGGCTTTGAAGAGTCGAACTGTGGCATTCTCACCTCTTGGTTAGATATGCCCCCAAGATAAGGCTGTGCCTACATCTTGGGTTCAGTCAACATGAACTTAAAAGAAAGCCCATGGTGCCTTCCCTGGCCAGGGGCCCTCCACAAAAAACTCTAAAGAAAATTTTTCTGAAATGAAGAAAGTTTAAACTGTAAAATGAAAGGGCATAGCACATTAGCCCAAGACTTTCTATATCAAGACATATGTTAAGGAAATTCTTGGACTTTAAAGGAAACAAACAAAAGAATCCTTTGAGAGAAAACCAAGATGGCGGCATAGGTAAACACCGGAGATTGCTGCCTCGCACAACCACTTCAAAAATACAACTAAAAGACATAACGGACATCATCCAGAACCACAGGAAGGCTGGCTGAGTGGAATTCCTACAACTAGAAGGAAAGAGAAAAGCATACCGAGACTCAGAGGAGGTGC
>NW_005371410.1:4312021-4323300 GCF_000412655.1 Myotis brandtii
TGCGGGGGAAAGGGGTGTGGGGGGTGTGGGAAGAGATTGGACAATAATCGTGCACCTATGGATGAGGACACTGGGTGGGGAGTGAGGGCGGAGGGGGGGGTGGGAACTGGGTGGAGGGGAAAGGCGGGAAAAAAAAAGAACCAATGTAATAATCTGAACAATAAAGACTTAATTAAAAAAAAAGAATCCTTTGAGCATTCAGACAAAAAGACTAAGTACTGATAAAGGAAATAAAATCAGATTATGATCAGTTTTTATAACACTTTATTCCAGGTAATAAGATTATTATCATTTTGATAGCAACAATTTTTTTCCAGAATATAATATAGTAATATATTTGAGATACTCAAAAAAATAAAATGTGAACCAGATATTTTATATTCAGCCAAAACAACCTATTACTCCCATGAGCTTTTACTGTGAGATCTAGAGAAAGAGATTCAGGCAACCAAAATGACTGATGACATCTACATAAGGTGAGCATTATAAATATATCAACCTATGAAACTAAAGAATGAGACCAGTCACAAAAGTACAAATTCTCTACTCATAATGAAATATTGAAGGCAGTCAAACAGAAAGTAGAAAGATAGTTGCTAGGGGGACAGAAAGGCAGTGGCATTAGTGAGTATAGAGTTTTAGTTTTCCTGGGTGAAAAAGTTCTAGATTGCAGAACAATGTGAATATGCTAACAGTACTAAACTATATACATATGTTCCTTGACTTATAATGGGTTACATCCCAATAAACCCATCTTAGTTGAAAATGATGTAATTAGTTGAAAATATTAATGTTGCATTTGATACATCTATAATCTACCAAATATTGTAACTTAGCCTACCAGGTTTCTATTGATGGAGGATCACTTTCGTTCCATTGTAAAGTCGAGAAATCATGACTTGAACCATCTTAAATGGGGGCTGACTGACTCTACTTGAAAATAGTGAGATGATAAATTGTCATGTATTTTATTACTATTTTTAAAAAATGATAGTTATAATAGAGACAGTGACATAGTACAATTATCAAAAAATGTGAATGAGAAGAGTAGAATAAAAGCAGATTAAGTACAATGATTGCCTTATTGGTATTGGCTGGAAGTAAGAGAAATACTACTTCAAATCTGACAGTGGAGAAGAAGGATAAAGGGAAAAATGGACTAGTAGCTAATTCCCATATTGCTCATAGTAGGGAACCAAAGGACAGTGCTCCCCTAAAACAAGTAAGTGTTGAGAATAGTTTATAAAGGTATAGATATAAAATATAACTATTGGAATAAATAGAAAATTTATTAAGTATTAAAAGTTTATATATACATATTAAATAAGGCAGACAACATAGACTCCGTGTGAGTGCAATGAAACAAGGTGACAAATCTGAGGATGAACATAAAGATCAAATGTGAATGAATTTAACTCATAAAAAGAAAAAGTTCAGATTAGCTAACAAAGCAAAACCCGTCACTATGATGCATGCAAGATAGATACACACACACACACACACACACACACACACACACACACAATCACAGTCAAGAAGAGAAGGGAGGGCTGGAGGGAGAAGGAGAATGATCTACAAATATTAAAATAAAAAGATAAATAGAGATGTGGACAAATACAAATTAAAAGAAACAAAGTTTACCCTAGCTGGTTTGGCTCAGTGGATAGAGTGTTGGCCTGTGGACTGAAGGGTCCCGGGTTTGATTCCGGTCAAGGGCGCACATGTCCAGGCTGGGGGCTCGATCCCCAGTAGGGGGTGTGCAGGAGGTAGCTAATCAATGATTCTCTCTCATCATTGATTTTTCTACCTCTCTCTCCCTCTCCCTTCCTTTCTGAAATCAAATATATATATTTTTTTTTAAATAAGGGAAATAGAGTTCACACTAGAAATCTGATAAGAGAATTCAGACCAAAAAGAGCGACGAAGAAGGTAACTTCATAATGCTGAAAGATACAAATCACAATGAAGATGTGACAGTTATGGAACTTGCACTTCTAGAAATCTAACCCAAAGACACCCATATATATATATATATATATATTTGACCTTTTAAATAACATGGGGATTAGGGACACCAACCCCCATGCAGTTGAAAATTCACATATAACTTATGATATTCCCAAAAAATAACTACAGTTGGCCCTTGGTATATGCAGGGAACTAGTTCCAGGACTCCCATGGATAATAAAATACACAGATGCTCAAGTCCCTAATATAAAATGGCACAGAACAAGGCATACAGTCAACCCTTAGCTTCTGCTGATTCCCAACCACAAATGGAAAATACCATTTTTGATTCTCAGTTGGTTGAATCTGCAGACGCAAAACCCACATGGACATGGAGAGCCAACAGTTTTTTATTGAAAAAATATCCACATATAGATGGACCCGTTCAGTTCAAACTTGAGTTGTTCAACAGTCAATTGTATTTACATCTGCCCCAAAGAATGAGTTGTCATTATTTATTTCCATTGAAGAAATATATCAAAGCTCTCAAAAGATGACAAGAGAAACCCAATGCTAAAGGCAAATTTTCATTCATAAAACACTGTGATAACACATTATCAATAATGTGCATACTTTTCCTGTTTGTGCTTACATATTTTCTAATGAAAACATAACTGTTCAACACAGTGTATTCTGTATTTCTTACATTGGAAGATCTTACATATGATCTTTCATAAAGATCATATCAACACTTGGAAATAACTGAGACTAACAGTGTAGGACCCCTTAACATTAACCCTAAAAGTTGCTTATGCTGACCTCTTAACCATTTGGCTCTTTCCTGTTCTTTCTTACTTTTGACATGCTGTTGATAATTGAGCATCCCAACACTTTCCCCCATTATCATAATAATCTCATGACTTTTTCAGGTTCTAAAAGATAGAAAAATATTATTTTCCTTAAGAACAGCATAGAAAATATTGTTTTTGGAGGTACAAGAAAAAATGAACTTGAAGGGAGGGAAAAATATTCACAAAATATTTTTAAAGGTTTGGGATGAAATTGAAAATTTAATAATGAAATTATAATGTGTAGTTTTCTCAAGCTATTAATAGTATATCACAGATTTAGAAACCATTACCAGAAGATTATCCTTTCCATATAATTCTCTTACCAGTAGGTAGAAGTTATTAAATAAAATGAGCAAGTTCATATCACAGGAACATGTCCAAAGTCACTCTTCCATGTAACTGTCAAGATTTTGCCAAAAGCCACTTTCTTATATTTTTCACTTTCTTCATAAATAATCTAGGGTTGTAATAATTGCATATCATTGCTCTCTTTTGAGAAAACTAATAAAAATTACCAACAATACAGATTTTAATAATTGTTTGCTTTTTTTAAATGATTTGTTTTTAAAAAGACAAAGCCACTCAGTTTATCTACAAAATGTGAAATTGGTAATAAAAATATAAATGTTCAGTTACTTTTAACCATTTTGGTTTTCTTGATCTGTTTCCTATGATTTGTAATTATTTTCATAAAACCACTGGCTGAAATTCTAGTTCAACAAAGAATGCAAATTGAACAGAGAGTTTTATATATACACATATAAAATGTAAAATTATCTTTAAGAACAAAACTTATTTTTTAAAAACACATCTAAAACCTAACATCTCTTAAAGAATTATGTTTGGGGGCTTCCTAAATTGTTTAAAAGATCAGTGTGAAGAATTCTTGTAAACAGTTCTCACTGAGTCTGTGTCCTTTTAACTTAAAAAGGCTTTATATTATAATTGCTCTGTAAATATCAGAATTTTTTATATATTGTGCTATGTACACAAAGAAGCTGACAAATGGCTTATCTTGTACTTATCAACTTGTTTATTTTTATGCCTCCAAAAAGCCATATTTTTTTTTTACAAGAGCAGCTGCTACTTTGTAAATATTTTAATGGCTTCTGTTAAGTAGAGCTGTCATTTTTGCAAACAATATTATAAAGGATTTTCATTCTTCCATGTGATTGCATATCTTGAAATGTGTTTTACCCTGAAAATCCTTTGGAGATTTTAGACTGGAAAGGATATCTCCTTAGAATGCACAAAGCCAACAAAAGAATAGCTAGATTTAAAGAATAATGTATAAGATCACCAGGGAAATAGTGCCATTTATTTCAGAAGACAAATGTATAAAAGCAATAAGTTCTCTTAGCTCATTTCTCTTCTTTTTCTTTGGGCTATTTGAAGAAATGGAACAGTATTGGCTTTGAGCCAGACATACCAGATATGAACCTCGATTCTTTTGCTACTAAATAGAGATTAGCAGACATTTGGTGTGTCCAAACTGTCCATTGAGACATTTGGTCCACACTGAAAGGTCCTTGAAATTTGTCCCTATCAAAAACATCCATGAGCATATTTGGTTCGTGCCAAATGGTCCTTGATATTTGGCGCTGTCAAAGATGTCCACACTTAGAAAACACCCCTGGGTTCAAATAGCTCATAATGTTTGTTTATGCTTTTGGTTTACAAAATTAGTACATAAAAAATGCCATCATGGCCCTGGCTGGTTAGCTCAGTTGGTTGGAGCATCGTCCCAATAGCCAAGGTTGTGGGTTTGATCCCCAGTCAAGACACATAACAAGAATCAACCAATGAATGCATAAAAAGGTGTAACAACAGATCTCTCTCTCTCTCTCTCTCTCTCTCTCTCTCTCTCTCTCTCTCTCTTTCTCTCTCTCTCTCTCCCCCTCAATAAAAAAATACTATCATGTTTTATTGGTCCAATAATCATGTTATGGCTATATATTGCTAATAATACCCCTTCTTGCCTTCGTAGCCTAGCTGATAATGGCACATGGGGTTAGGTAGATAGATCTGGATTCAAATATTGCAAAAGAGAAGGATTTATATTAACTATGCATACATAGCAAGAATCCTACAGTTAGAGAAATGCATAGGGGATGACACGTTGAGAATGGGATCTCACAATGCATGGTGTATTAATATGTCATGTGCATTTGGTGGGATATGTCTGGGTCATTCAGTAAGGGTGGAATTTGGAAGGAGGAGCTAAGTCAAGCTGCCAAGTAAAAGGGATGGTAAATGTGTTGATGTAAACATTTTACAGACCATCCTATTTGTTCAGGAATGAGAATGGGTGTGGCTCTCCTGCCACATAGCAGTCAGGTGTAGTGACCACAATGAGGGGTTATGTGGGTATCTATTAAACATCCTAAAACTATCCCATCACCCAGGGTTAATGGATGTTTCCCTTGAATCAATGTCCTACAGAGGTACAATTGCAGTAGAAGGCAGGAAGCATCTGCTACAAATTACTGGAGAGGGTTTTAGTGGGTGTGACTTCCACACTTACCTGCCAGTAGGCAGGGACCCCCACACCCTTGGCTGGTTTCACCTACTGGCTGATCCAGTCCTGCCCAACTGGTGTCAAATCCATAAGACATTAGTGATGTTTCGCCTATCAATAAACCAGCAACCATTGGGCAGATGGCTACAGAAGAAAAATAGCAACCCTTCTTTTGCTTGGCAATATAACATCTTTACTTGAAAATCATGGTGGAATGTGGCAGAAGTAGGATACACACACACACACACACACACACACACACACACACACACACAGCCAATGCTACATTACAATGGTTTTTGTTACCATTTCCATTCCTTTAACAGAGGTAGGAATAAAGGTACTAAGAGAGGAGAATCTGCACTGCCCAAAGTACAACTAGTTAGGATGTGGATAACATTACAGTCATTAAAGATGTGACAGGAAAACATCAGCACTATGTTGATATTGATGGGGTAGTAAGGAAAACACTGAGTAGGTTAAAATGACATGCAGAAAAGAAACAAATGCAGCATCATCACAGTTACTTCAAAGAACTCACTGTTATATTCATGATGAAGAGGTCCTGTTAATGCTTCCAGAAACTTATTAAAGATGCAAGTAAATAGAATTCAAATCAGACATCAATCTCCAAACCCAGCTTCACTGCATTAAATTCAATTCCAGCAGAGTATAAAGTGACCAGATGCGGAAAACTATTTCTTATGGTTTTCCAGTGCTCAAGATGATGAAAGAATTCTTACTCACACAATATATAACAATGTTAGATACTTAAGTGTTAGTACCACATTATTCAGTGATGGCACCAAGATAGTTCAGTTGGTTATTTATTGTGTACGATGTAGTATTGGGCTATACTATGCCATTGATTTATGCACTAACAATGAAAAGGCAAGAAGAAACTTACAGATATATAGAGTGTCCCAAAAAATGTATACACACTTAATGACTAATAGTTCAATTGATGTTTCTTTCTTTTCAGATTTAACCCATTGGAACTAATTATTATTTAAAGTGTGTATACATTTTTGGGGACATCCACACACACACACACACACACACACACACACACACACACATACATACACATACATATGAGAAAGTACTTACATATGCATGGGAAAGAAATCTCAACATTAATCCTTCATTATGTATGATGGATTTCATGATTGCAAATATGAATGCAAGCCAACCCTCTTCTAACAGATTCACAAGTAAAAGGATGCTTGCTTCACTTTTTTAAATATGTTTTTACTGATTTTTTTTTTGAAGAGAGAGGAAGAGAGAGAGACAGAGAGATAGAAACAACAATGATGAGAGAGAAAAATCATTGGTTGGCTGCCTCCTGTACAACCCCTACTGGGGATTGAGCCCACAACCCAGGCATGTTCTCTGACTGGGAATCAAACCCATGACCTTTGGGTTCCTGGGTCGACACTCAACTGCTGAGCCACGCCAGCTGGACACTTGTTTCACTTTTCACAATCACTGTAGTGAAAAATATCCTCTTTGGGTCTAACATGAGTATATGACAATGAAAAGTAGCACCCATAGTGTGCATCTAGGTTGTTTGGACTTCCAGTTGTGCCTCTGAAATATGTAAATGAGAGTTAGGGATTGAAGAAACAATGACTGAAAACTTTCCTAACCTGGTTAAAGGAAAAAGTCACATAAGCCCAGGAAACACAGAGTCCCAAACAAGATGAACCCAAAAAGGCCCACACCAAGACACATCATAATTAAAATTGTAAAGGTTAAAGGTAAAGAGAGAATCTTAAGAGCAGCAAGAGAATGACAGTTACCTACAAAGGAGTTCCCATAAGACTGTCAGGTGACTTTTCAACAGAAACATTTCAGGCCAGAAGGGATTGGCATGAAAGAGTCAAAGTGATGAAAAGCAAGAACCTACAACCAAGACTACTTATTCATAGCAAAGCTATCATTTAAAATTGAAGGCAAAATAAAGAGCTTCCCAGACAAATATAAGCTAAAGTTCATTACCACCAAACAAATATTGCAAGAAATGTTAAAGGGCCTTCTTTAAGGAAAACAAATTGAGGGGATAGGTATAAGAATAAAATGATAATAAATATGTACCTATCAATAATCACTTTAAATGTGAACAAATTATATGCTCCAATCAAAAGATATAGGGTAGCTGAATGGATAAGAAAACAACCCATATAGATGCTGTCTGCAAGAGACCCACCTCAGAACAAAAGATACACTATGAATAATCAAGTAGAAATGAATTTTTTATTCTTTATTTTTTAATTTTGTTTTATTGCTTAAAGTATTACAAAGAGTATTACATATGTCTCCTTTTTTTCCCCCCTTGACATTCCCCCGGCCTCCCCTACCCCCCAGTGTCTTGTGTCCATTGGTTATGCTTATATGCATGCATACAAGTCCTTCGGTTGATCTCTTACCGCCCACTCCCAACCCTCCTCGGCCTTCCCACTGTAGTTTGACAGTCTGTTTGATGCTGTTCTGCCTCTGTATCTATTTTTGTTCATCAGTTTATAATGGTCTTTATTATCCATAAATGAGTGAGATCATGTGGTATTTTTCTTTCATTGACTGGCTTATTTCACTTAGCATAATGCTCTCCAGTTCCATCCATGCTGTTGCAAATTTTTTAAATGTGAATTCAAAAAACATTTGTTATTCAATTATCAGAAACCCCTGGTTGAACTAAGTGTAAGAATGACAAAAGTAATAGGAGATGTGACTATATGTTTTCCACTGTGCACTACACAGTAAATTGCCATTTTTTTATTTTTTTTTTACGTTACACTGGGGCATATAGAAGCTTTCCTGTAATCATACTCAAGGAAACTATCTGTATTTGACTCATGTCTTATCGTTTTTTAACAGAACTCCTGGGGCCTTTAGACAGAGGGGATATGCTAAGTGAAGCATTTGTTGGCCTATCTTTAACACACCAAGGAGAAGACACATTTCCAGAACAACTCTCTCCCTTTTCTTCAATCCACAGACATATTAATCAACAAAGAACACTGAATGTCTCTTCTAGCAGGTAAAATATGTTGAACTAAGAAAATTGCTGCATTAAGTGTTTAGTATTAAACAATTTAAACATTCCCTGTTTAAATGCAAACTAAGAGTTAAATGAAATTTCAGAATGTCAAAGGAAAAAATGTGCATTTTTCACATCTAAGACTTTGCAGTATTTTGGTCATGGAAGAGCAGGCAAGATGGAGGCAAAAGTGAATGTAGAAAGATATTGTTAGAATTAATGTTACTTAAGGCCAAAATAAAATTAATGATTTGAACTGTTTGTATTCTGTTGTTAAATTTTAGGACTGTTATATTATTAGATTAAAATATTAATTTTGAATACTTAATTTAAATTATAATTTATATGTTATACTTATGCAAGCTAGCCATTAGTTTTTGAAATCTGATGATAATTTACTATCTATTCAGCTTGCCACATTAGGTTATTAAGAAAACAAACATAAGGATAAATGTGAAATTAAAACACTAGATAAAGTAATAGTGTTACTTATAATGAAAATTATAATGTTATGATGATAATACTCTGAAGCAAAGGTCAGCAAACTTTTTGTGTAAAAGGCCATGTATTATGCTTTGTAGGCCATACAAACTCTCACAACTACTTGTAATATCCACAAAAAATATATATAAATGAGAGTGGCTGTTACAGTAAAACTTTATTTACAAAGCAGGAAGTGGGCAGGATTTGTAGCTTGGTCTGTAATTTATACACCTGCCCTTAAAGATCCTAACTCTATGCAATAATTATGAAGAGACCACATTTTTTATATATATCATATGTGATGTATATGAATATGTGATCTGTATCATGTGAAATACACAATATATGGCAATCTGTGATGTTCTAGGAGATTGCTCTCATCCTTCCACTACCCCCAAGCTAGTTCAAAACCTTATAGTTTTTGTAAAGGATGACAGGCTTCATGAATACCAATACTGATTTGACTTGGAGCTTAAGACTAGAAAAACTCTATCCAGCAGCACTGTCAATAAAAACAGCAAACTCACCATCAGTAAAAGTAACAAACTTTTTTCGTGTGTGTGTGTGTGTGTGTATATAATTGATTTCAGAGAGGAAGGGAAAGGGAGCGATGGAAACATCAATGATGAGAGAATCATTGATTGGCTGCCTCCTTCATGGCCCGCTACTAGGGATCTAACCCGCAACCCAGGCATGTGCCCTTGAATGGAATAGAGCCCGGGACCCTTCATTCCACAGGCTGATGCTCCACCACTGGAGCCAAACCAGCTAGGGCAAAAGTAACAAACTTGATAATTAATGAACAGGGAAGGCCACAGTTTTACTTATTAGGTCAAGTGCCAGAATGGCAGGCTAGCTAGAAATTGAACAGGAAGATGCTGGAAATGAGAGAACCAAAGAGGAGCTAATTAAACTCTGCACATTCCTGATAGAGTTGTATGACCTCACTTTTTGGTTCTCTGTTTTGCAGAACCCTAAAATTTCCCCTTATACTTATTTCCTCCTTCACACCCGGTTACCAAAGGTGCCTCTCCCTTTTTGCCTTTGATCACCCTCCTACCTCCCCGACCCAGAAGCTAAAAACCTGTCCCTTTTAATTGCATGGTACTTTTAATTTTAGGCCCTTCATGCAGTCCATACTCTGATCTGCAAGAACACAAGGAGTTGGAGAGATCAGACACTGGGCTTTGGTGTTTTTTCCATTCTATTTACAATTACAGTGGGGCCTTGACTTACGAGTGTCCCGACTAACAAGTTTTTTGAGATACCAGCTGTCTCTCTGCCGATTTTTTGCATTGAGTTGATAGAGTAATTTGAGTTAACGAGCTCCTTAACGAGCTCCTTAACGAGCTCGGTCTCAGAACGAATTAAACTCGTAAGTCAAGGGCCCACTGTATTTTGGATTTTTGACATCCTATCTTCAAGTGGTGACAGAAGTGTGGTTTTCATGGAAGTTTCATTTCTCCCTTTATTCTGTTTTGTATTGTTTGTAGAGGAAGTATTGGGAGATGAAAAGGAAGGCAGCCACTATTAATATCTTCAGCTACTTAGAAGTCCTTCCTCAATTTACTTTTAAAAAAACAATTTTAATGAGGTATAATTTACATATACCATAAAATTCACCCATTGTAATTATACAATTCAGCAATGGATGGTAAATTTATAAAATTTGCAACTACTACCACTGTGTGGTTTTAGAACATTTCCACCACCCCATATAGCTCCCTTGTGCTAATTTGTAGTCAATTCCCACTCCCATCTCCAGCCAAGACAATCATTGGTATGCTTTCTGTCTTAGAGAAATGTTATATAAATGAAAATCATACAGTCTGGAAATTTTATATACATGGAGTTCACAATTTGTGTGTATGTGTGTGTGTGTGTGTGTGGCTTCTTTCACTTAGCATTATATTTTGGAGTTTTATACATGCCACATCACGTAGTTTATTCCTTTTTAATTGCTGAATTATATGATATTGCATTGATATAACACATTTTGTAAACCCACTAATCAGCTGATTGATATTTGAATTAATTCCAGGTTTTGGCTATTATGAATAATGTTGCTGTAAATATTCACATCTAAGTGTTTGCATAGATTTATGTTTTGTTTCCCTTGGGCAGATATCTAGGAGTGAAAATGCTGGTTATATTGTAAGTTTATATTGTTAGTTTTAAGAAATTGCCCAATTGTTTTTCCAAAGTGATTGTATCATTTTACATACCCACCAACAATGTATGAGGGCTCCAGTTTCTTTACATCCTCACCTATGCTTGGTATTGTCAGGTGTGTGTTTTTTTGTTTTGTTTTTTAACTTACTTTTTTTTTAATTAAATCTTTATTGTTCAGATTATTACAATTGTTCCTCTTTTTTCCCCCCATAACTCCCCTCCTCCCAGTTCCCACCCCACCCTCCGCCCTCACTCCCCACCCACTGTC
>NW_005371410.1:4324215-4325941 GCF_000412655.1 Myotis brandtii
GACCTTAAAAGTGCGGTTTTGAGCTCTGTATCCTCCATTTCTGTCATGTTTCTTTGTCTCCGCATTTTTTATGCTTTCTTGGTGCACCCCCTAGTGGTCTTTGTGCGTAGTCTTGTTGTAGTTAAGCCTTGATTGTTGTATGTAATACTGGGAGGGATTTGACCTCCAGGCCAACTGGCTGTGAGAATCAGCTGTGTCTGCAGTGGGAGAACTTCTGTCTTCTAGGGAGGTGCTAATCTAGCCTTTGCCTGAGGCTATCTGGCAAATGCCTCTGTGCAGGGCTTGGGCGGGGTGGTTCCCAGGGGATCAACAGGGCGGGCGGAGCGAGCAGTTATGGCTGCTCTCAGTCCCGTCCCCAGAGGCTCTGCCTCTCAGTGTCCCAGCAACCACTGCAAACCTCGGAGAGAAAGCTGCCCTCGAGTTCCGACCGATGCCAGACAGTCCCGCTTCTCCCGTATGAGTCTGGGTCCCTAGAGACTCGCCGGGATCTGGAGCTCAGAGTCTGAGACTCCCTCCTGATTGAAACAGACAACCGCGCCCTCAGCCGCCAGCCCTCTCCGCATGCACTCCGCACCTTAGTATTTTCCTTCCGCACTGCGCCTCCTCTGAATCTTGGTATGCTTTTCTCTTTCCTTCTAGTTGTAGAATTTCCACTCAGCCAGCCTTCCTGTGGTTCTTGTGGATGTCCCTTCCGTCTTTTAGTTGTATTTTTGAAGTGGTTGTGCGAGGCAGCAATCTCCGGTGTTTACCTATGCCGCCATCTTGGTTCCCTCCCTATTGTCAGTTTTTTATAACCATTCTAGTTGGTGTAGAGTAGTATCTCATTATGATTTTAATTGTATTTCCCAAATGACTAGTGATGTTGAGCATTTGTATGTGATGATTAGCCATTAGTATATCTTCTTTGGTGAAATATTTATTCAAAACTTTTGTCCATTTTTATTGAGTTGTCTTCTTCTTATTCAATTAAAAGAGTTCTTTATATATTCTGAACATAAGTTCCTTATCAGATATACAATTTATAAATAATTTCTCCCAGTCTATGGCTTGCCCTTTCATTTCTAACAGTGCCTTTTGACGTGCAAAATTTTATTTTGTCAAAGCCCAACTTAGCTATTTTTTCTTTCATTGACTGTGCTTTTTGTGTTATATATAAATATTCTTTTTCTAACCTAAAGACAAAATTTGTCTGTTTTCTCCTAGAAGTTTTAGTAGTTTGAGTCTATTTTGAGTTCATTTTTGTGTTTAATGTGATATAAGCATCTAAGTTCATTATTTTGTTCATGGAAATCCAATTTTCCCAGTACCATTTGTTGAAAAACTCATTTCCCCTACTGAATTGCTGTGGCATCTTTGTCAAAAATCAATTAACCATAAGTGGAATGGCTTATTTCTGGATCTGCCATTCTGTTCCATTTATTTATATCCTTACACCAACAAGTGCCTAGACTTTGCTCTACAAAGGCTGTACTGAACCAGAGTCTCACAAAATACATCATGATACCACAAAAATCCAGTCGGACAAAGATAACTATCACATGATCTCACTCATATGTGGGATATAATGATCAACATAATTTGAAGAACAAAAATAGATCCAGAGACAAATGGCAGGGGAGGTGGGGGTGATTGTTAGAGAGCAACCAAAGGACTTGTATGCATGCATATTAGCATAACCAATGGACACAGACACTGGGGCGGTGGGGGCTTGCCCGGGGTGGGAATG
>NW_005371410.1:4325975-4349780 GCF_000412655.1 Myotis brandtii
TGGGAATGGCTGAGGGGGTGGGGGGGTCAATCGGGGAAAAAGGAGACATATGACCTAGTAAAAGTTTAGACAATAATTAAAAATAAATAAGTAAACAAACAAACAAACGAACAGTAAAAAGATTAATTGTTCCATACAAATTTACTACAAAGTAACAGAAAATGAAGACCTACACATATCAATTGAGGAAAATTCTACCCCCACCCCAAAACAACAACAACCATGAAGTAGAAAAATACTGCAACAACACTCAAAGCAAAATTAAATATAACAAGCAACTGGGTACATGGAAATGCCCTCTGAATTAGAAGACAAAAAACTAAGAGGAGGAGAAGGATGTGGATGGAGGGAGGGAAGAAGCAATGGAGGAAGTTCATTGAATTCAAGAAAGAAAAGGAATAAGAAGACAATTATTACCTCAGAAATGAAAAATAAATTACAAGGCATCCAAATGAGAATAAAGTCCAAATAAAATTGAATAAAAAGCACTGAAAATGGCAGAAAACAAGTGAATGAAAACGAGATAGAGAAGTAAAAAAAAAAATGTCAGGAAGAAAGTACAGTAAGTCCTCACTTAATATCAATGATAGGTTCTTGGAAACTGCCACTTTTAAGTGAAATAACGTATAATAAAACCGGTTTTACCATAGACTGACATAAAAAAGAGTTAAGTTCCTGCAGCATGTTTCTGAGCACAAAAACATCACCAAACTTCTAAATAAAGACCCAAAACACTTCTAATATTAAACAAATAAATGTGAGCTATACATACATTTATGAAAGATTAGCTAAACACAAGTAAGATAATTATTTTCCAACCTACGGATTCTAGTTCAGGGTCGCAGGTGACTAAAGCCTATCCTGGCAGCTCAGGGTGAAAGGCAGGGACCCACCTGGACAGGACACCCTTCCATCGCAGAGCGCACTCACACACTCACCCACACTCACTCATACTGGGACAATTTAGACATGTCAGTTACCCTAATGCACACATATCTGGGGTGTAGGAGGAAACCAGAGAACCCAGAAAAAAACCCACCCAGACATAAGAAGAAAGTGCAAACTCCATACAAACAGTAGCCCCACTCATGAATCAATTTTTTTCTCATTACAAAAGGATGTTGAACTAATCAATGTTATTCGAGGACCTGCTGTAATAGAATGGGAGATAAGGCAAAGAAGCAATGGGATTTGAATAATTTGATTCCTTGAAGAAGAAAAATGAAACAATGGATCAGAATTAATATTTAAAACTATAATCCAGGAAAATGTTTCTGAAATACATTTTAAAAATATATATATTTGATTTACACACTGCCATTTGTGACAACATGGATGGATCTTGAAAATATGCTAAGCAAAGTAAGTCAGACAGGAAAAGTTAAGAACCATATTATTTCACTCATGTGGGATATAAAACAAAGCAATAAATGAACAAACAAGAAAAACAAACAAAAATTCATACACACAGATAACAGTATGGTGGTTACTAGAGGGAAGGGGGTGGGGGTGTTAATAAGGAGATAAGGGGCTCAAATATACGGTGATGGAAGAAGACCTGATTTGGGGTGATAGGCACACAATGCAATATACATATGATGTATCACAGAATTCTACACTTGAAACCTATATAATTTTATTAACCAATGCCACCTCAATTCATGTGATTAAAAAATAAAAATGTTATTTTGTAACCATTAAAAAAGGAAAAAGAAAGATCATACAGGTACCTGAGAAAATTTATATTAGAATAATTGGTTCTAAGACATATCCTAATGAAGTTCTTAGATTCCACTGATTAATTTTAAACATCTTCAAGGCTTCCTTGTAAAAGATCAAGTAACTTACAAAAGCAGAAGAATTAAACTAGCATTAACCTTTTCAAAAATAAAATACAAGGCAAGGCAAAAGTGGAGCTGCAATTTTTAAAAACTCAAAGTGTGAACCAGCTCCGAGTACAAAGGCTAAAGGAAAACAGTTTTCATAAACCTTCTTGAGGAATGTACTAGAGGAATGTACTTCACCCAACCATGACATGACTCAGAAAAAAAACAGCAAAGGACTGATTGTGAACATTTCAATACATATAAACAGTGAATCAGTATGGAAGACTTGTGTACAGATACTATATGTTGTAATTAAGTACAAATGATACAGCTGAAAAATGAGAGTACAAAGAGTGAAAGAGAAAAGCAGAATAAGCTCACTGATTGTTGTATGCCGGTGGGAGTTAAAAATGCCAATAAGCAAATCACCTGATAAAAAGTTAACAGACAAAAAGCATGAGAAAAGAGATTAGGACAAAGGTAACTACTAAAACAAAACTACAAACCTTCCTAAATACCACTTCTAAAAATAAAAAAAAGAGCAAAGAAAACACATACACAGCTTCATAAAGAAACAAGCAAATATAACCAAATGCACATAATTATAAATATTCAGGCAGACTTGGGACCAAGAATATCAGTCATATGCCTGGCTGGTGTAGCTCAATGGTTGAGCACTGACCCATGAACCAGGAGGTCACTGTTCTATTCCCCATCAGGGCACATGCCTGGGTTTTGGACTCAATCTCCAGTAGGGGGCATGCAGGAGGCAGCCAATCAATGATTCTCTCGAGTCAGTGATGTTTCTCTCTCTCTCCCCCTTCCTCTCTCTGAAATCAATTAAAAGACTTTTTTTAAAAGAATATCAGTCATAATATTAGAATAAATCAACTTACATTTATTACAAGATTTTTAATTTGCTCACAAACCAAGATCCAGCTATGTACTGTATATAAGAGATACATCTAAAATTAATTGATTCAGAAAAGCTAAAAATAAAGAGATGGGGAAAAGATATTACAGACAAATGAAAATTAGAAACCAACCATGGAAATCTTGGTTGCAGAGAGAAGAGAATTCAAGTTCCAAAGCATTAAATATGTGGTCATCCAAGTTTCATAACTAAAATATAATGTTTACAAATATGTATGCACCAAGTAACACAGAAACCACCTTTATGAAGGAAAATCTACAGGAAATGCGAGAAGACAGATACACACTAATAATCGAAGACTTTAACTCATTATTCTTATTACAAATTGTGATAATGGCAAATAAATTTTCTTCTCAAAAACCTGTGTAATACTCACCAAAAGTGATCATATGTCAGGTGCCACAAAGATGGCACTAAGTTTCTTTTTTTTTAAATATATTTTATTGATTTTTTACAGAGAGGAAGGGAGAAGGATAGAGTTAGAAACATCGATGAGAGAGAAACATCGATCAGCTGCCTCCTGCACGCCCCCTACTGGGGATGTGCCCGCAACCAAGGTACATGCCCTTGACCAGAATCGAACCTGGGACCCTTCAGTCCCCAGGCCGTCGCTCTATCCACTGAGCCAAACCGGTTAGGGCGGCACTAAGTTTCTTAAGAAAGAACTATTTCAAGCTCTCTGATCACAAAGCAGTACAACTAGAAATGTTTAACAAGAAACAAAATGACCTTCTTCCTAGAAGTTTTAAAACCTTCTAGTAAACAACTCTTGGGTGAACGAGAAAACTGTAACATAAAACTTCTAAAAAATAATTATAATAAAAACACTATATATAAGATCTATGGGACATATTTAAAGTAATGATCGGAGTAAAAGTGATAACACTAAATACTTTTATCAAAAAATAAAATAAAATAAATGAATTCTAATTCAGTAATTCTAAAAAATAACAAGAAACTAAACCAAAGTTAGTCCAAAGGAAGGAAATAATAAAGATAAAAGGAGAAACTAATGAGCAGAGTGGAGGTTGAGAAACTTTCCCAAATATCTAGAAGAGTAAATATTTTGGGCTTGTGAGCCTTATGCAATTACTCAGCTCTGGTGTAGCACAAAAGCAGCTATTTTCAATACATAAGTTAATGTAGTTAAGGGTGTGTCTGCTTTTGCTCACTTTTATATCCACATCATCCAACCCAGTACCAACCACAGTGAGCATTCAACAAATATTCCATCCAGAAATGAATGAATGAACCATAAAATATCAGCCTACTCTATAAAATGTTCTCTTAAGTTTAAATCCTTCCCAATGACTGTTTACATTCTTCATATGCTTACAAGTCACAAAGTGAAATTTTAATTTCTGGGTAGCCCATAATATAGTAAACTATATTCATTTAAACTAAATATAATGCAGAAAACAACTGAAAACTGGTTTTGAATAGATTGTACTGCACTTAAGTTTATAAACAAACTTCCTAGAATATAAACCAAATGAGGGTTAAATGTTTGCCTTTTCTGTTTTTATTATTCACTGCTGCGACCTCCAGGACTTAGAAAAGTGCCAAGTATGTAACAGAAGCTTCATAAACATTTATTTAATAAATAAAGAAATTTTTATGTTGTAAGAATATATAGGCTATAAGAATATATAGCTGAGTTCCTTCCTTGTTACAGCAACGTAGTATTCCATTTGCAACAGCATGGATGGACCTGGAGAGCATTATGCTAAGTGAAGTAAGTCAGTCAGAGAAAGGTAAATATCACATGGTCTCACTCATTTGTGGAATATAATGAACAACATAAACTGATAAACAAAAACAGATCCAGAGACAGAGAAGCATCGATCAGACCATCAAACCTCAGAGGGAAGGTAGGGGAGGGTGGGGGTAAGGGGGAGAGATCAACCAAAGGACTTGTATGCATGCATATGAGCCTAACCAATGGACACAGACACACAGGGGGGGGAAGGGGGGATAAGGACACATATGTAATACCTTAATAAAAAAAGAACATATAGCTGATACTTAGTGTATAGACATTTTAGATATATAAAAGAATCAGGCACTTCCAAATTTAAAGCAATTACAACACCTAGGGTATACATGAAGTAGGGTTTCTTTTTTTAAATCACCATTATGTGAATTAACTAAGACTTAATACTTTCTGTCACTAATATTATTACTCAAATCGTTTGTTTTCATATTTTTTATGTGGCTAAGATTACCACTATTTAAATGGTTGGTTTTCATATTTTTGACCTAGTCATTTAAAAAGATTACAGAGCCCTAGCTGGTTTTGCTCAGTGGATAGAGCATCAGCCTGCAGACTGAAGGGTACCAGGTTCGATTCCAGTCAAGCCCGGGTTGTGGGCTCAATCCCCAGTAGGAGACGTGCAGGAGGCAGCTGATCAATGATTCTCTCTCATCATTGATGTTTCTATCTCTCTCTCCCTCTCCC
Organism: Myotis brandtii; assembly: GCF_000412655.1. Taxonomy (NCBI): domain Eukaryota; kingdom Metazoa; phylum Chordata; class Mammalia; order Chiroptera; family Vespertilionidae; genus Myotis; species Myotis brandtii. Next base: position 4,331,194 of record NW_005371410.1, read on the forward strand.
TTCCTCTCTGAAATCAATAAAAATATAAATTATAAATAAATCTTACCTAATAATAGAAAAACATGTAAATTGACTGTACCTTCGCTATGCTAACCAGCCAATCAGGAGAGTATGCAAATTAACCCAACAAAGATGGCGGTTAATTTGCATATGTAGGCTCCAAGCGGCAGAGCCAAGCCTGATGGCCCCGGGGCCGACTCAGGCTGGAGCCTGGCCAGAGCGAAGGCCTGGGTCCCGGGTGCCAGAGGCAAACCGGTGCCAGCAGCCAAGGGAAGGGAAGGCCTATTGCACGAATCTCTTCGTGCAACAGGTCTCTAGTAAATAAATAAATAAAAAGATTACACAACTCAAAAATCACTTTAGAAGGGAATAAAAACCACCATTCAGTGTGAAAACAGCATTGATCCTAGGACTAAAGTAAAAATACTTAACTGCTAAACGTTACTAAATTTTGGCTTAATATTATTTGATTCATATCTAAGCCACTTTTTTTTCACTTAGAATAAAAATATCCCTCTATTTAGAATCCTGATGTGTGCCTATAAATATAATGGATGAAATTTTTCAGTATTTACATAAAAATGTTGTCAACAGAATGCCTAGAAGATTTACCAGAAAAAAAAATTGACAGACTATAATTCATGAAGACGGGCTCCATACAACTGCCCCTGCCAACAGGAAACCCGACAGCCTGCTGCCTCTTCCGGCTCAGCCGCAGCTGACCTTGTGTGTTCCTCTCGGCCTCGCAATTCTTGTTAACCTGGCATAAGAGGAACACGTCTGGCATATGTCTAGGAAGTTCAGTTCTGCATCTTAAACTGAAATAAATGTGGAATATATGGCAGGTTTCTAGAACTGGTTAAGTTCATATTATTCCCACGTAGGTGTGTTATGTTTGCCGCCTTTAAAACTAGAAACTAAGTAGAGACATCTTTTTCTAAGCCTCGTATCTGACTAAAAAACTAGCCAATCTTAAACATACTTCCAAAGAAGATAGATCATCTTAAGCTCTTTTAAACCAAAAATTAAAGGGTATCGGCAATTTGACAGCCTGGAGATGTTTACAGGTTCTCACTGAACCTCTGGCTATGTTCAAGAAAGCTGATCAAGACCATGTGAGAAAGCAAATGGGAGCTGAAAAACAAAAAGAGGATTTCCATTTCCTCTCAGCCTAATCTGGTCTCCTATGAATTTTCTTATTTTTGCCTTCTGGCCCACTAAGTAAATCTTATTGTGAAGAGAAGTTACATTTCCCTGTTCCTGCAGTGGTTCTCAACCTTCCTAATGCCGCGACCCTTTAATACAGTTCCTCATGTTGTGGTGACCCCCAACCATAAAATTATTTTCGTTGCTACTTCATAACTGTAATTTTGCTACTGTTATGAATCGTAATGTAAATGTCTGATATGCTATATGTGTTTTCCGATGGTTGCGACCCTCAGGTTGAGAACCGCTGCTTTAATGTGTCTCAAAAAAAGCTCTGGGGAAATGAACTGCTTTACAGATTCATAGCTCTCCCAAAACTCTAAAATCTATATATTCTATTTGGCAGTGTTTGGGTTTGGAATGTATTCTTTTTATTAACTAAGCCAAATGAAAGTATAATTTCATGTACAAAGCCTTGTTAATGTTATATATTTTGAAACCTTAGTCCTTTGTTAGTGGACTTCATGTGATATGTACTATTTGCATAGTATTTTTCTTCCACAAAACTCAGCGCATTCAAACTTCATAACTTTACATTGAAAATATAAAATTTCAACTATAGAACATCCTATTTATTATCTAAAACTGTGGTTAAAGTCCTTATCATGTGAAATATTTTACCTGGAGAGTATTATGCTAAGCGAATGTTGAATCTCAGAGGGAAGGCAGGGGTGGGTGGTTGGGTGGATGAGAAGAGATTAATCAAAGAACTCATATGTATATATGCATAACCCATGGACATAGACAATAGTGTGGTGAAGGCCTGGGGTGGGGTGGGTGCAGGCTAGAAGGCATCAGTGGGGAAAAGAAGGCGATATGTATAATACTTTCAACAATAAAGATTTTTTTAAAAAGAATGAACTACTTGTAAACTTAGTCCATTACTCCCCAGTGAAGACTAGCATTTCTCTTCACCTATTGTTAGTTCATCAGTGCTTTCACTGATTGTCAGCTATGTAAACAACCAACATATAATGCAGACATATTTCAAAACAACTGAAAATTTTGCACAAAACATAAAACTTGTTTCATGGCCCAGCTGGTGTGGCCCAGTGGTTGAGCATCAGCCCATGCACCAGGAGGTCACTGGTTCAATTCCCCGTCAGGGCACTTGCCTGGGTTGTGTGTTAGATCCCCAGTAGTCCCCAGACAATCAGTGTTTCTCTCTCACAGATGTTTCTATCTCTCTCTCCATCTCCCTTTCTCTCTCTAAAATCAATACAAACATATTTTTTTAAAAAAAGATTGTTTCATGAAGTCAATAAAATGGGTAACTGTGTAGATCTTATTCAAAAACCACAAGGATAATAAAATTAAAAGAATTGTAAAAGAAAATTAGTTTATTAGTGCAGTATTAATAGAAGCCTTATAAATAAAATCCTTAAATACTTATTGAAAAAAATCACCCTCTTTTACAATGTCTGTTGTCAAGTCAAAGATGCCATAGACCTCATGCTCTTAGACAGTCTGGTTGGCTGTTCTTTTTTGCACTAGCACCTCTTCTCACCCGTCTAATCAATCTGAGTTACTCTTTGTGTCTTCTCAGAATTCATGCAGAATTGAAATTATAACTTATATTTTATATAAGATAAAATAAGCTTATCTATATGTTTTTACCTTTTACTTTTAGTCAAATTGTCATTATTTATTATGACTTTCAATTCCATTTTTAAAAGATTCACTTCAAGGGGCTTCCCCCCCCCCCCCAAAGCATATTCTCAGATATGATCTCCTGCAGTTTTTTTGTTTGTTTGTTTTAAGAATTAAGTATTTTGTGTGGTTTTTTAATTGATTTTAGAGAAAGAAGAAGGGAGAGGGAGAGAGAGAGAAACATTGATGTGAGAGAGAAACATTGACCAGTTGCTGCCATATACATCCCAACTGGGGGATGGAAGCCACAGTCTGGGTATGTGCCCTGACCAGGAATTGAACCAGCGACCCTTTGGTGCACAGGACAACGCTCAATCAACTGAGACACACGGCCAGGGCTCCTGCAGTTATTTTTAAATCTAGGTTCCCATACCTTTCTATGTCAAGAAAGAGAGAAACAATGCTATTTTTGAGTTTTCATTTCTGTAGGACAAATATTCATGTCACATAAAAACCTGTACATGAATGTGTATAGCCATTTTACTCATAATTGCCAAAACCTGGGAAAATAAATATCCTTCAATTGGTGAATAAACAAACTGGTACATCTATATACCATAAAGTACTACTCAGCAATGAAATGTAACAAACTATTGATACATGTAACATCTTGGATGAATATAAGGGCATTACACTGGGTGACAGAAGCTAGTCACAAACATTATAATGTGTGACTCAAATTATATGACATTCTTGAAAATTATGTATAAAATATTTTATTTGCATTTTAAAGTTGGATTTAATACTCTTCAAAATGTCCTATGAAATACTTAGTGGTGGGAAAATTAAAATCAGTTTTCAGTGTTTTTAACATTATGGTATTTAAATTATTACATTGTTGAAAGTTTCCAAGGAAATTTTCAATTACATTTTTTAAAACTTCTGAAGTTTGAAAATATTCAATATTTAAAAATATATAACATATTTAACTATTTAATTTTTTTTTATTCTTTACCCAATTAAAAAAAAAACTTACACAACAGACAAGTATTTGACAGAAGGAATGAACTTGAAAAAGACGCCTGTGCTGAATCTTTGATGGGTAAGGCCTGTTTTAAGAAAGGTAATGGTACCCACGGTACCCAAAGCATTCAAAGTGTAACAGAAAAACGGGATGATACCTGGCAAGCGCATTCAGTAAATGAGTGAAAATAAGAAAGGCCTGGGCATTTGTAGTTGGGTTGCTATAAGACGGGGACTTGGTTGGTATAATGCAAAATACCTGCTTATAACAAAACCTTAATTTTAGTGAATATACAAATAAATGTGAGGATCTTATTACGATATTAATTCTCATTCAGTAGGTTGGGGGGAACCTATAATTCTGAATTTCTACAAGCTCTCGAGTGATGTATATGCTGCTGGCCTGGAGATTACACTTTGAGAAACCAGGCTCTGAAGGCCGCTGAGAAAAGTGGCGTGATTTTTGCCCAATTCAATAAGAAAGAAATGTACATAGTATGATAACATAAGGCATTCATGTAATATACTCCCTAAAACTGGTACCAAAAAAAAAAAATTAAGTAACACAGTAATCACCTCCAGTCCAGCTGAGTTGGTGGCCTGCAAAGTACAATTGCAACATGCAAAAGCAATCGCATGAGATATTATGAAAATGGAGGCACAAATAACACAGAGACGACTGGCTGTGAAGGGACAAAGGTAGTTACTATTTGAAAGTTTTCACTGTCCCCTAAAGATGACTCTAAGCTTGGCCTACTCATTTCCTTACCTTTCCCTCTGATAATGGGCGAATTCTGCTGAACTAAATCTTTGAGACGTTGGAATGCAAAATCTAGAAGAAAGGAACTCACAGAGAAGGACAGGGGCATGTGATGGCAATACAAACACCACAGGCCTCTCTCGTCCTTCTCTGTGGCTTCCTTCCTTCACATGCCTATCCTTTCCTTCTGGATAGGCCAGGGAAGGCAATCCATGAGAGCAACTTCAGCATCTGAGGGAAGTGGATAGGAGAGAGAAAAGAATTTTTAAAGCAGTGCTGCATAGTGACAAGCATGTAGCAGTACTAACATTTCTCCCCCCCCACACACACACACACACACAAACAGGTCTAACTGTATGTCACAAAGCCTGTTTAATATATGGTCCCATCTCTGACTCAAAATACTGTCACTCCAACACTGTTTTCACCTATGAAATCACAATTTCAATGGAATGATTCTCATAAAGGATGGGCCCTTGAATAAACAATTTAAAGTGATTTTTTTTTGTATTAATGGTTTAAAGATACGGGATTCTCAGTAGAAAAAAAATGGTATTTTCCCTCTAAGTTTGTTTTCCCTTGAATTTTAAGAAAAGTGTAGAGTTAATTGTATTCAACAAGGCCAGCACTAAAGTTGAAATGGAAAGTTCATGGTTACTAGCAACATAGCAGAATATGAGACCCCTCACTCCCCCACAGAAACACTAAATTGGCAACCATCCATGAACAAAAGGGCCACTCCAAGAGCTTCAAAATCCAAATAGGAAGTTGCAAACCCTAGTGGAGCCCAAGACCAAGGAAAAACACTTTGACAAGGTGCACCCACACCCTGGTAGCAGCCTGAAGAATACAGACCTGACTGCAGGCCCAGGAACAGCTCTATCCCCCTGGGATCATAGCTCCAGCCCCACTCACTCATGGTCATACTACCAGCCCCATGGAGCAGGCAGGAACCACATCATGTATGACCCCAATAACAGGTCCACTGTCTGCAGACCCAACTGTGGACCTGGAAGCAACCCCATGACCAGCTCCAATTGCTCAATCTCAGAGGTAGTCTTCTCGGGGGACCTGGGGAGAGACATGCTGATCTGCACCCCAAGTAATAAGCCTGCCAACATGGACCCAGAAGTAGCCCCAATCACCTGGGGACCTGGCGCGAGATACACCGGCACAGGTAACAGGCCAGCCCACCAAGGATGTGACTGTGAAACTGGAAGCAGCCGCATGGCCTGGCCCTGGCCCTGCTCAGCTGTCATCCTGGAGGCAAGCCTGTCTATCTGGTTACCTGGCAGGAGTAGGTCTTCACCTGCCAAAAATAATCTGTAAAGAACAGAAGAGGTTCCTGCTCCTTCAAATTCACAGACACCAATGCAAGACTATAAGGATCACAAAAATGCAGGCAAATACAACAGTATCAAAGGAAATTAATAAAGTTCTAGTAAGCGACCCCAAAGAAAGAGATCCATGAACTGCTTGACAAAGAATTAAAAAAAAAATCATGTAAAGAAGCTAGTCAGTTAAAAGAGAACACAGACAGACAGAAAACACACACACTATTACAGAAATGTCATCATCATCAAGGCACTTCTTGGTGATAGGATTACAAGGAGGAATAAAATGCTGCTGATAAGCTTCAGAAAACTTGCAAGTTAACATCAGCATAGTGCCAGATGGGTGGTACATGCATGCATGCACTAAGTACTGTATTGGGACTTATAAATGCCAGCAGTTACTGGTTTCAAGAATGAGAATATGTACATTGATGTCTGCCTGATACCCATCAATAGTGAGACATTAGATCGTGGCCGTAATGACAGTTCTTTTTTCTTAGCCTAATGACATAAAGTTAAGGAAGGATGCCTCTTTTAAAAGCATCATTTTGATGTCCTAAGCCAGGGCCAGCAGGTATATCACTGCTTTGAGAGCAGATTGCCATTAATCAAATACAGTATTCTTTTCCATTAAGCAAAGTGGAAATAAATAATAAATCCTCATAAAACTTCTCAACACAGTTCCACAGTTCCCTGGATAACCACCACTAATCAACCAGAATTGGCACGTAGATGAAACTTACTTGCTATGCAAGTTTTAAGGCACCATTTTAATGAGAAAAGGCACAACGTAGCCGTAGTCTGTTCATTTGATTTCAGTGTAGATATTGGCCATAACCTGTATGTAGAATAATTGTTACTTTATTACTATTTTGAAGTTTGGTTATTGCTTTCTCTGAGTTTTTAGTATTTTAATGTGTTTACATTGTGATTGTTTTAAGTATTTCTCTGTTTAGTGAGGATGTTAAAAGATTCTGTTAAAAATTTTTGTTAAGGTCCTTTATTAGATTTTAAGATAATTAATCTTGTGATCTTTTACTTTAGAAGGAGAAATAAGAGAAGACTGCATAGGACAGGTAAAACACTTTCTATTACCGTTTCTTATAAGATCTTAAATTCCAAGAGAAAAGCATACTGTATGATGTTGTTGTTGTTGTTTTTTAAATATATTTTTATTGATTTCAGAGAGGAAGGGAAAGGGAGAAAGAGAAAGAAACATCAATGATGAGAGAGAATCATTGATAGGCTGCCTCCTGCATGCCATCTACTTGGGATCGAGCCCGTAACTCAGGCATGTGCCCTTGACCGGAATCGAACCCAGGACCCTCCAGTCCACAGGCCGACTCTCTATCCACTGAGCCAAACCAGTTGGGGGTGGGGGTATAAGTGAATTTAAGTCACATGAGTTGATAATTGATGAAAGTGGGTGACGAGTAATATAGCAGTTTACATACACCATTCTCTATACTTCGGTATAAGTTTGAACTTATCCAGAATTAAGTTTAAAAATGAAAGATTTGTGATAATGACAAGTTATCCTTGTGTAATATTAATAAGCAATGCATGTGAGGTCCCTCTCCATATTATGCCGCTGACATTACATTGAAGTTCATTTTGAGAGACGGTATCAATGACCTGTTAGACCAATTTCAGAAAGCTTAGGTGTAAGTCAGAGAAAGCCTCACCATATTATTAAAAACTCATAGGGGATTACAGTAACTGATTCACTATGAAACTTGAGTTTGAAAGATAGTTCCACAACTACTAGCATTATAGTTTGGAATAATCATTGCATCTCTGTTAGCCTCAACTTCCTCATCTGCAAAATAGAGATAATTTCACATATACCACAGGATTTTCATGAAACTCCATTGTGACCATGTATGTGGTAGGACTTTGCTAATTGTATGGAACTAATACATTATTAAACTTAATTCTGTATAATTTCAAACTTATACCAAAGTATAGAGAATGGTGTATGTAAACTTAAATTCACTTATATCTACTAATACTACTAATAATCATCGATATCATTGTTCCAGTCTTCTTTATGGACATATCTATATTGATATTCAATATTAAAACTGAGTTTTAGCTCTGAATTTGGGGAGGCTAAGACAAAAAAAGGGAAATGGTAGTGCTTTGAGAGGCATACTGGTATAACATAGAAAGAATGCAGGATTTGTAGGCAAACTGTCTCACTTCCAGTTTCTTGCCCCTTCTTCCTCATTGCCACACATTTTGTATACCTACTTCCTTATCTGTAAAATGGGAGTAATTGTATTTAATAATATCATAGGATTATGTCAAATTAGGTAATGTGAAAGCATTTTGTAAATTCTAAAACATTATTATTGTTCTTACTGACTTAATTTTTAAAAACATGCAAATAGTAAATTCATCTAAATAGAAACATTTCTTGCACTTGATTCACTCTCAAGAATGCTGTGTTAGAAAACTGAAAAAACTAAACATGTCCTCAAATAGGGTTTTGAAAAAAAGACAGAAATCCTATTCACATTGCTCTTTTTTGCTTAATCCCTTCACTTTATTTTACCAGCCCTCAACCACCCTCCCCTCTGACAGCTGTCAGTCTGTTCTATCTATGAGTCTGTTTCTGTTTTGTTAGTTTATCTTGTTCATTCCACATACAAGTGAAATAACATGATACTTGTCATTCTCGGATGGGCTTATTTCACTAAGCATAATGTTCTTCAGGTCTATCCATGCTACTTCAAAGGGTAAGATTTCCTTCTTTCTTTATGGCCGAGTAGTATTCCATTGTGTAAATGTACCACACGTTTTCATCCACTCATCTGCTGATGGGCATTTTGGCTGCTCCACATCTTGGCTATTGTAAATAATGCTGCAATGAACATAGGGGTGCATATATTCTTTCAAATTAGTGTTTTGGGTTTTTGGATAGATTCCAGAAGTGGAAGCACTGGGTTATAAGGCAGTTCCATTTTTTAATTTTTTGAGGTAACTCTATATACTGCTTTCCATAGTGGCTGCACCAGTCTGCATTCCCACCAACAGTACATGAGGGTTCCCTTTTCTCCACATCCTCAGGGTTCTCTTTTCTCCACATCCTCGCCAACACTTGTTGTTTATTGATATCTTGATAATACCCATTCTGACAGGTGTGAGGTGATATCTCATTGTGCTTTCAATTTGCATCTCTCTAATGATTAATGTCGTTGAGCACCTTTTCATATGTCTTTTGGCCATATGTATGTCCTCTTTGGAGAAGTATCTATTCAGGTCTTTTGCCAATGTCTACATTTTTTTAATAAAAGATGACTGTATTAAATGAGCAACAGGTCAAAATCCAGTTTGTAGCAAAGCAAACCTTAACTTGTCTGCAGTTTGCTTACGAAAGTTTGTATACATTTAAAAAGAAAGGTGACCTGGTATTGCCCAACATTAGGTAACAGCAACAGGGTGTGGCTCAGAATATACACTTAACTCTATGTAGAGCTCAAGTGAGGGACTGGGGAAAACCCTTTTGTTGTATTAAATTATTGCATGAATTAACATGCCGTTCAGTCAAGGGTGAATGCAGTTTCAGAACTTAATCAAATGAAGATCAGTCTCTGTTGAAACTACAACTTCCTATTAACAAACAAAATCACCTCCTCCCAAACTAGGGAAGAAACAAACCAAAACCACCACTTCTATACTGTTTACCCAGGGACCTAACATTTCATGAATTTTGGTCCTTTAATTCCACTGCTAAAGCTTTATAGCAAGGAAATACTCCTAAACAAAGAAAACACTTCATCCCTAAGTGTCTTTCATAGTATTATTTATAAAAAAGAAGAAAATGGAAACTGTAAGTTTAACAAAAATAAAAGGAATGATTAAGGAGCACTATAGTATTTAATGAAATAACAGTTAGCCATTAAAAACAGAGACTGTGTGAGAGCATTGAAGAATAAAGTGAAGCCAAAAAACCCAAGCCAAAAATACAGAGAATTGTAAATACAATATGATTTCTGCTGTTTTAAAAACAAATAAAACATATACGTGGAAAAAAAGAAACTGGTTCATGTGTATTTGAAACCATAGTTTTCATATGACTGGTGGGACTAGGGTAAATTTTGTATCTTTATGTTTTCCAAATTTTATTTAATGAATATACTTTGTTGTTAGTAATTATTAATTAACTGAGTATACAAAATACATTATTTCATTGATCATCAAAAATTCCTATAAAGTACATAGAGTATCGCTCAATGTTATAGCATGAAACAGACTTTCTTGAAGTCTTACTCTGAAGTCTTCTTTAAAAATAGGATGGATTTTATTTAATTTTCTTAATCTTATTTTTTTTCATTGATTTTAGAAAGAGAGAAACAGAGATAGACATCAGTTTATTGTTCCACTTATTTATGCATTCATTGGTTGATTCTTGTATGTGCCCTGAGGATCGAACCTGTAACCTTAGCATATCAGGATGACGCTCTAACCAACTGTTTTTAAATGTCATTCCTAACATAAGAGAGGTATTAAGGCCTGGATAGAAGGAAGGCACTACAGAACATCAAGAATATGGCTGAAACAGATACTTCCCGGGTATGCAAAGTCTGGCCTTCAAGCGACAATTATATCCAGTTATTAGGAAAATAATTTACCTAGGATCTCTGCCAGTTACTGAACAAGACCAAATGCTAAGTCCAGATTTCTCAATGACTGTTATAGTGGTGTAAAAAAATAGATTTTGGTATAGTAGCTTATAACTATGAGTTGGATCTTATGGGGTTTTTTTTTTAAATATCAGTGCTTATATAAATGATTTTTTTGTTTTAAAATTGAAAGCTAAAAAAATAAAATTGAAAGCTAAAGCCAGCACGCACACACAAGCCCCAGGCAATATTAAATTACTCATTCTTATTGTTACCTGATTCTCCAGGTGTGTGGTGTTTTTTTTTTCTGTACATCAGGATCCACAAGCACTTGCATACATATGTTTTTCCCTTACTTGCCAGCCACACTTGTTTTTTGTGGGGTTTTTTGAGGTACAACTATTTGAAATACTATAATTTAATGTCTTTCTGAAAGGCTTCTCAGCAAAAAGAACTTTCAAGATATAACTTGAGGAATAACTTTTAAGAGAAATGTCTCCAATTATGAAATGTTAGTTTAAGTACAATCCTCAGCCCTACTCTCTTTACCTTTCTCCTTTACCATTTCTACTCTAAGTAGGCTATCTCCAAACTTTCAAAAATGTCTGCACTATGCCCAGCCAGCATGGCTCAGTGGTTGAACATTAACCTGGGAACCAGGAGATCACGGTTCAATTCCTGGTCAAGGCACATGCCCAGGTTGTGGGGTCGATCACCGCAGTGGGGGATGTGCAGGAGACAGCTGATCAATGCTTCTGTCTCACCATTGATGTTTCTATCTCTCTCCCTCTCCCTTTCTCTATTAAATCAATAAAAATATATATTTTTTAAATGTCTCCACTGTGCTATTATTATAAAAGCATAATATGCTAATTAGACCAGACGTCCTTCCGGACAAAGCTGGGGCTGCGAGGGAAGCCCAGGTCCCGGTGCCTGCCAGTGGCCAGAAGGAAGCCCGGGTCCTGGGTGCCAGAGAGAAGCCGGTGCTGGCAGCCCGGGGAAGGAAGGCCTACTCTCGCATGAATTTCATGCATCAGGCCTCTAGTCCTATCGTAAAATCCTTGTTGGGGATGGAGTCTTTAGGTTTTTCTATATAAAGAATAATGTCATCTGCAAAAAGTGACCATTTTACTTCTTCATTCCCAATTTGAATGCCTTTTATTTATTCCTCTTGACTGATGGCTCTGGCCCGGACTTCCCAGTATTATGCTGATTAACAATGATAAGAGTGGACATCCTTGTCTTGTTCCTGATCTTAGAGGAAAAGCTTTCAGTTTTTCATCATTGAGTATGATATTAGCTGAAGGTCTGTCATATATGGTCTTTTTTATTGAGTGTTTTAATCATAAATGAATGTTGTCAAATGCTTTTTCTGCATCTATTGATATATTTTTATGCTTTATTTGTTAATGTGGTGTAGTGTATTACATTGATAGATTTGCGTAGATTAAACCATCCTTGTGACCCTGTAAAGAACCCCACTAGATTGTGATGTATTTTTTAATGTATTTTATATTTGATCTGCTAGTATTTTGTTTGTGATTTCTTCATCTGTATTCATCAGATATTTTCCTTTTTCATGGTATTCTTGCCAAGTTTTTCTATTAGGACTATATTGGCCTTATAAAGTGTGTTAGGAAGGCAAAATATTCCCTTTTCAACTTTTTGGAAGAGTTTGAGACTATCAATACTAAATCTCTTTGACTGTTTGGTAGAATTCACTAGTAAAGCCATCTGGTCCTGGACTTTTACTTTTTCGGAGGTTTTTGATGGTTGTTTCAATTTCCTCACTGTTGATCCATCTATATATATTTTCCAGTTATTCTCAATTCAGTCTAGGGAGGTTTATATATTTCTAAGAAGTTATCCATTTCTTCTAGGTTACTGAGTTTGGTGGCATACAGTCTTTCATAGTACTCTAGTATGATCCTTTGTTTTTCTGTGGTGTCTGTGGTGTCTATGGTAATACAATGAGATACCACCTCATACCTGTTTGACTGGCTATTATCAACAAGACTAATAATAAGTGGTGGAGAGGTTGTGGCTATCATACGATCATATCAATCACTGCTGGTGGGAATGTAAACTGGTACAACCACTATGGAAAATATGGAAGTTCCTTAAAAAGTTAAGAATACACTTACCTTTTGACCCAGCAACCCCTCTTCTGGGTATCTACCTGCAAATTTTGAAAACATTTATTTGCAAAGCTATATGCACCCCTATGTCATTGCAGCATTATTCATGGTGGTCAAGACATGGAAACAACTGAAGTGTCCTTCGATAGAGGATTGGATAAAGAATATGTGGTACATATATAAACTGGAATACTATTCAGCCATAAGAAAAGATGAAATACTGCCATTTGTGACAACATGAATGGATTTTGAGAATGTCATGCTAAGCAAAATAAGTCAGACAGAAAAACATCAAGCAACCATGTATGGGATATAAAACTGGAACAAACAAGAAAAACAAACAAAAACTCACAGATACAGACAACAGTTTGGTGGTTACCAGAAGGAAAGGGCTGGGAGAGTAGCAAAGGGTAACTGGGGTCAAATATATGATGAGGGAAGAAGATTTGACTTTGGGTGGTAAACACATAATATACAGGTGATGTATCACAGAATTGTACACTTGAAACTTATATAATTTTATTAACTGATGTCACATCAATAAATTTAATTTAAAAAATAAAAAATCCTTTTGGGGGAGAAAGAAAAAGAAATGAGAAAAGGATGAGGTTCTTGTTAGTAGCTCTTTGCAGCTTCGTAAAATTTTATGTAGGGCTTATAAAACCATTATCTTTTCTACGAACCATTACCTCAAGAGCCACTGTTAAATACTTAGTAAAACATCAAAATTAAGAAATATATGCTGTATAGGACCTGTAGAACAGACAGTATTGTAAAGTCAAATAGGTGGCATCAGAAATGATGACCCACAGTTTGTTGAAACTACAACTTCCTATTAACAAACAAAATCACCTCCTCCCAAACTAGGGAAGAAACAAACCAAAACCACCACTTCTATACTGTTTACCCAGGGACCTAACATTTCATGAATTTTGGTCCTTTAATTCCACTGCTAAAGCTTTATAGCAAGGAAATACTCCTAAACAAAGAAAACACTTCATCCCTAAGTGTCTTTCATAGTATTATTTATAAAAAAGAAGAAAATGGAAACTGTAAGTTTAACAAAAATAAAAGGAATGATTAAGGAGCACTATAGTATTTAATGAAATAACAGTTAGCCATTAAAAACAGAGACTGTGTGAGAGCATTGAAGAATAAAGTGAAGCCAAAAAACCCAAGCCAAAAATACAGAGAATTGTAAATACAATATGATTTCTGCTGTTTTAAAAACAAATAAAACATATACGTGGAAAAAAAGAAACTGGTTCATGTGTATTTGAAACCATAGTTTTCATATGACTGGTGGGACTAGGGTAAATTTTGTATCTTTATGTTTTCCAAATTTTATTTAATGAATATACTTTGTTGTTAGTAATTATTAATTAACTGAGTATACAAAATACATTATTTCATTGATCATCAAAAATTCCTATAAAGTACATAGAGTATCGCTCAATGTTATAGCATGAAACAGACTTTCTTGAAGTCTTACTCTGAAGTCTTCTTTAAAAATAGGATGGATTTTATTTAATTTTCTTAATCTTATTTTTTTTCATTGATTTTAGAAAGAGAGAAACAGAGATAGACATCAGTTTATTGTTCCACTTATTTATGCATTCATTGGTTGATTCTTGTATGTGCCCTGAGGATCGAACCTGTAACCTTAGCATATCAGGATGACGCTCTAACCAACTGTTTTTAAATGTCATTCCTAACATAAGAGAGGTATTAAGGCCTGGATAGAAGGAAGGCACTACAGAACATCAAGAATATGGCTGAAACAGATACTTCCCGGGTATGCAAAGTCTGGCCTTCAAGCGACAATTATATCCAGTTATTAGGAAAATAATTTACCTAGGATCTCTGCCAGTTACTGAACAAGACCAAATGCTAAGTCCAGATTTCTCAATGACTGTTATAGTGGTGTAAAAAAATAGATTTTGGTATAGTAGCTTATAACTATGAGTTGGATCTTATGGGGTTTTTTTTTTAAATATCAGTGCTTATATAAATGATTTTTTTGTTTTAAAATTGAAAGCTAAAAAAATAAAATTGAAAGCTAAAGCCAGCACGCACACACAAGCCCCAGGCAATATTAAATTACTCATTCTTATTGTTACCTGATTCTCCAGGTGTGTGGTGTTTTTTTTTTCTGTACATCAGGATCCACAAGCACTTGCATACATATGTTTTTCCCTTACTTGCCAGCCACACTTGTTTTTTGTGGGGTTTTTTGAGGTACAACTATTTGAAATACTATAATTTAATGTCTTTCTGAAAGGCTTCTCAGCAAAAAGAACTTTCAAGATATAACTTGAGGAATAACTTTTAAGAGAAATGTCTCCAATTATGAAATGTTAGTTTAAGTACAATCCTCAGCCCTACTCTCTTTACCTTTCTCCTTTACCATTTCTACTCTAAGTAGGCTATCTCCAAACTTTCAAAAATGTCTGCACTATGCCCAGCCAGCATGGCTCAGTGGTTGAACATTAACCTGGGAACCAGGAGATCACGGTTCAATTCCTGGTCAAGGCACATGCCCAGGTTGTGGGGTCGATCACCGCAGTGGGGGATGTGCAGGAGACAGCTGATCAATGCTTCTGTCTCACCATTGATGTTTCTATCTCTCTCCCTCTCCCTTTCTCTATTAAATCAATAAAAATATATATTTTTTAAATGTCTCCACTGTGCTATTATTATAAAAGCATAATATGCTAATTAGACCAGACGTCCTTCCGGACAAAGCTGGGGCTGCGAGGGAAGCCCAGGTCCCGGTGCCTGCCAGTGGCCAGAAGGAAGCCCGGGTCCTGGGTGCCAGAGAGAAGCCGGTGCTGGCAGCCCGGGGAAGGAAGGCCTACTCTCGCATGAATTTCATGCATCAGGCCTCTAGTCCTATCGTAAAATCCTTGTTGGGGATGGAGTCTTTAGGTTTTTCTATATAAAGAATAATGTCATCTGCAAAAAGTGACCATTTTACTTCTTCATTCCCAATTTGAATGCCTTTTATTTATTCCTCTTGACTGATGGCTCTGGCCCGGACTTCCCAGTATTATGCTGATTAACAATGATAAGAGTGGACATCCTTGTCTTGTTCCTGATCTTAGAGGAAAAGCTTTCAGTTTTTCATCATTGAGTATGATATTAGCTGAAGGTCTGTCATATATGGTCTTTTTTATTGAGTGTTTTAATCATAAATGAATGTTGTCAAATGCTTTTTCTGCATCTATTGATATATTTTTATGCTTTATTTGTTAATGTGGTGTAGTGTATTACATTGATAGATTTGCGTAGATTAAACCATCCTTGTGACCCTGTAAAGAACCCCACTAGATTGTGATGTATTTTTTAATGTATTTTATATTTGATCTGCTAGTATTTTGTTTGTGATTTCTTCATCTGTATTCATCAGATATTTTCCTTTTTCATGGTATTCTTGCCAAGTTTTTCTATTAGGACTATATTGGCCTTATAAAGTGTGTTAGGAAGGCAAAATATTCCCTTTTCAACTTTTTGGAAGAGTTTGAGACTATCAATACTAAATCTCTTTGACTGTTTGGTAGAATTCACTAGTAAAGCCATCTGGTCCTGGACTTTTACTTTTTCGGAGGTTTTTGATGGTTGTTTCAATTTCCTCACTGTTGATCCATCTATATATATTTTCCAGTTATTCTCAATTCAGTCTAGGGAGGTTTATATATTTCTAAGAAGTTATCCATTTCTTCTAGGTTACTGAGTTTGGTGGCATACAGTCTTTCATAGTACTCTAGTATGATCCTTTGTTTTTCTGTGGTGTCTGTGGTGTCTATGGTAATACAATGAGATACCACCTCATACCTGTTTGACTGGCTATTATCAACAAGACTAATAATAAGTGGTGGAGAGGTTGTGGCTATCATACGATCATATCAATCACTGCTGGTGGGAATGTAAACTGGTACAACCACTATGGAAAATATGGAAGTTCCTTAAAAAGTTAAGAATACACTTACCTTTTGACCCAGCAACCCCTCTTCTGGGTATCTACCTGCAAATTTTGAAAACATTTATTTGCAAAGCTATATGCACCCCTATGTCATTGCAGCATTATTCATGGTGGTCAAGACATGGAAACAACTGAAGTGTCCTTCGATAGAGGATTGGATAAAGAATATGTGGTACATATATAAACTGGAATACTATTCAGCCATAAGAAAAGATGAAATACTGCCATTTGTGACAACATGAATGGATTTTGAGAATGTCATGCTAAGCAAAATAAGTCAGACAGAAAAACATCAAGCAACCATGTATGGGATATAAAACTGGAACAAACAAGAAAAACAAACAAAAACTCACAGATACAGACAACAGTTTGGTGGTTACCAGAAGGAAAGGGCTGGGAGAGTAGCAAAGGGTAACTGGGGTCAAATATATGATGAGGGAAGAAGATTTGACTTTGGGTGGTAAACACATAATATACAGGTGATGTATCACAGAATTGTACACTTGAAACTTATATAATTTTATTAACTGATGTCACATCAATAAATTTAATTTAAAAAATAAAAAATCCTTTTGGGGGAGAAAGAAAAAGAAATGAGAAAAGGATGAGGTTCTTGTTAGTAGCTCTTTGCAGCTTCGTAAAATTTTATGTAGGGCTTATAAAACCATTATCTTTTCTACGAACCATTACCTCAAGAGCCACTGTTAAATACTTAGTAAAACATCAAAATTAAGAAATATATGCTGTATAGGACCTGTAGAACAGACAGTATTGTAAAGTCAAATAGGTGGCATCAGAAATGATGACCCACAGTTTGCAACTTCTCATTGTAGGACCCTTCAGATGCTTCCAAGTTTCAACTAACATCCTTTCCTTCCTTTGCCATTTCATGCCTCACATATTACTTCTCTTCACTGATTTTTACGAATGCTTTGTCAAAATTTAAGAGTAAGATAAACATACAGTTCTCTTGTTTGCATGTATAATGCATTTTAAACTTTTGTTTCACTGTTTTTAAATATTCAAAGTAAAGATATTAAAAATATAAGTATTAAGTTGCTTAATTTTACTCTCTGCTTAAACATGTTTTTAATTATTTTTATTTGTTTGCTTTCAGGAAATTGGAGATGGTGGTTCTCTAAGAATGGTTCACTTTGGTTTGGTGTAAATAATATGAAATTTGTGTTTTACTGACTAAAAACCTCCCTGTATGGAGTAAAAAGAGGAAAGACAGTATAAATTGGTTAAGAGTTTAAATTCAGTGTTTTCAAAGTAAAGTTTTATTCACTTCAAAAACATGTAGCATAATAGCAAATTATCCTAATTAAAGTGTTAAAGTGCTTAATTTATTTTCAATAATGTAAAATGTTGGAAAGTTCTTAAATTATGCATTATTTGGTGCTGCAAAAGTAGAATATTTAAACTTAGTTCTTCTAAGTATTTTAAACATTTGCTCTTGTGATCTTGTTTACATCATTACTTTGCATCACAAATAAAGTTTTAAGCAAAAATTTTAACTCAGACCACTTGTTGAGAGAGAGTTTCCCATGGGTTTCTTGAGTTATTGCTGAGGCACTGACTCCCCTTGGAACAAATTCTGTCCCCTGTTGAGCAAAGGGCAAGCAAGCTCACTGCCGGTGATAAAAGATAGGAACTCCAAGGTTCAGAATTCCTATCCTTTACACAGCCCATTGAGTGTGAAGACGGCATCTACCCCTCTCTGCATCTACCCCTCTCTACCTTACCCAGTAGGAATGGTGCCCGGGAAATCAGGGCATCCCCTCTCCCCACAGAAAACTGATACCTTAGGTCAGTGATGGCGAACCTATGACACGCGTGTCAGAGGTGACACACGAACTCATTTTTTTGGTTGATTTCTCTTTGTTAAATGGTATTTAAATATATAAAATAAACATCAAAAATATA